>NW_013530472.1:121693-211752 GCF_000836235.2 Papilio xuthus
ACATCTGTCACACATTTTTTAATCAGTACGTTGTGTTCAGTTTCGCAAACGTAGTAAAATCATTTATAACTTACTAATTACCTTGAGGGTTGTACTCTGAAAACATTTTTAATGGGCTAATACAGCGGTAAACATAAACAGGAAGCGAAAAAAAGGCGCTGCGATTTTGTAGCATTTACACGATTCATTGTTACATTACGTATTGCGTCATTACTTTTTCGATTGCATGATGATTTGTATAGCCGGGGCGGCTCTGAGCTGTGGCCGACGAAACATGAAAGGACGACGTTCAACTTGTCACTCTTTAGCTTTAGCTAAAACAAAACAACCCTTCTCCTCCATACTCAAACGACTTATCAAAATGTTTGATGTTGTGAATGGTAACACGGGACAGATCACATCCCACCTAAGTACACAACCTATAAACTACCTCCGTTAAAACATACTTAATGTGGTTTACCCACCTAGGATGGAACGAACTTTTATATGGTGAGTATTCAACACTTTGCTCAGATGTCCGACGATATCTTGTATCCTTCTAATTCGTTTGCGCTCTTAGCCTTCAACATTAGGCTATTGAAAATTGTTTTGTGTAATCTGCGGCATCTTGTTACTTTACTACTATAACACAAGTGCGTTACCCACGTCTTGTATCTTGCAAGGTGTATTTTACTGTTTTATACAACAGCCACAAGTAACTAGCGTTTTATTTGCAAAGAATTCGCGAAACCAACAATAATACTAGAAATACAACCTTGAAATGGAACTTTGTCCCTCTGATTGTCGATTACCTATAATTCTTTGCTATTTTACACCAATACAATGTGAACTTTTCAAACATTCATGTTATCAAATCAAAGTATCAAAATGAATGTCAATGCAATGTAAATAAAATAGTCCTTTATCATAGGAACGATTATCGTACAATAATAAATCTTAATTCGAAAACATTAAGGCGTATATTTCAGTAATTGTATATTTGAATTCGTACATGCGCGATGGCGTCGCTTCCAAAACGGCTTGTGAGTTGTGAGGCAGTTGAAGGTCACCTTGAGCGTGCGAGTGGCCACGCCGGCGGCGGCGGCTTCGGCATCGCACTCGCCGCGTCGCGCCGTACGCTGACACCGCTCCACGCTGTGTGCTCCTACCTCGTCTGCTCTGCTCGCTGTACGTGACCGCTGGCACGGCTTCACTGCTTCTGTAAGTACTTGTGTAAATCTACACAATAATTACATGCAACGTCACACATCCTTCAGAACAACTCCAGTAAATAATTGAAAGTCAACTTACAAAGCTTAAGTTACAAAGCTTTGGAACTTTTATCTGCTCAAATGAGTGATTATTTCAATAAGTTTGTTTAGAAAGGAGCGCGCGGCGGCAAAAACGCTTTCGAGTGCCTAAATAAGTATGACCAATACACTATTGTTTTAAAATGATCTTATTTGTAAATTCATGTGTATCCGACTCGTGGGTCTTCAGGAAGCCTCAGCTTTTAGGGAGATTTTGTCAGTCAAGTTCTCTTGATTCATATCTTAGTAAACAATGTTTATCGAGCTTTCCATGGAAACAAAAATATAAACATAACCGACAGGGGATGGCTGAGATAACAGATTACAATTTGGCGCGCTGCTAGCACACCTTTTTATATTTTCTTTATAAATGTAGCAACAACCTCTAAACTAACCCTATTCGTACATTTTTAACCTTTATGAAACTTTCATATTTTTGACGAAATTGCATTTTACACAGATGAATATCCGTATCCATTTTCTGAGATTGTGGAGGTGATGCAATGTGTACATTTAGCTAATAATGCTTTATACGTATAGCGAGGGCGCCAGAGGACCGCGATCGATGTCGCTGAAGTCATAGCCAAGCTCATTCTCTTCACCAAACATCGTAAATTATCTTTATCATCATAATTTTGTTTTTAAAAAGTAGCAACGATTAATAAATACGATAAAAATCATATGGTGTTGCTCTTCTATGCAATAAAGGTCCTAAATATCCCAGTCCAGAGCTTTAGAGCGTCCTCTAAAACGCGTACTAGCTCAAAGCTCCGCCACGAGTCCTCGACACGACGAGATGCTGAGTTTGGGTGGCTCGTACTCGTACCCGTCGACGTTTTGTACAATATCATTGAGGACAAATACATATCTAAATTTGGACTGATCGCTATGATCATGTCCTGAAAGATGAAATGTAGTTATTCCATTCCCCTGTCGACAGCAGTGTAGTAGGTGTTCGCTATCGGAACTAGCGCCTCATATATTTACAAGGACCGGTTCGGAAGTTTCATTCAGTGCTTGTTTGCGGACGCGGTAAGACGCGACGACGATCCGCTCTCCGGCGACGCGACGCCTTGACCAAACCAAACAATACGCTTACAATAACTCGTTACCTACATTGTTTAACGCATCCCTAATTCTGCGAAGTGACATCTGTTTTTTTCCGCGTAGAAGATGTCCGAAAACGCTGAAAACAATTGGTTTACAAACGGTTAGTACTTCTATGCATCGTGTTTTAAATTATGAATTAGTACTTATATTGTTAAAGGTAAAGTCAATAAAATTCCATTTATTTGATTTGTTATTTGTGAAAGTTTTATTTTATTTAAATATCTATTATTTATCTTCTTTATTAAATCGTTAATATATTTAACCTGTTTGTACGAATAACTAATTGTCTAACCGAGCTTTATTTTATAAATTCCAAAGCGACTTACTAATTAATGTTTGATAACGTTTATGATTGCATAAAGATTTATAGTCACTTTAATTAAATCGTGCTGATTTTGTAAAGTAAGAAAATTACACTTCAAAGGTTGTAGTTGTTAAAATAATCTCTTATGGAATCATAAAACTTCTCCATGTATGTATGTATGTATGTATGTATATATACGAGTAGGTCTGTGCATTTCTATGGAAGCTGTCTGCTTCTTTCTTATTTATATGCTTGCTGTGTTAGCAAGTTAAGTTTTAGTACTAGTTTAAAATTACATTATAGGTACGTACGATATGTCGTGCTCTTATTTTCTATTCTATAATTATTTGCTCCTGCTGATATATTCCTGATCACACAAGTGTGGTCGCCACCTCCTTGTGGCAGCTTTTGTTTTGATATGACAAATCGGAGTGAAAGAAGAAAAAAGACCCAAAGGGAAAATAGGACTTTACAGGAGATCAGTTTTTATGTTTGAAACCTCTTTTTAGTAAACTATTTTTTTTAATCTTTTAAAAAATGCAAAAAGCATTAAAGTGCTTGGTAACGTTTATTTGCGTAAAGCTTTACTAGCGATCTAGCCAAGTTTTTTCTTTTTTGTTTTTTATGTAAAATACACTAAAATAAACCCATCGTGATAAAATAAAAAAATTGGGAATAGGCTTAAGCGGCAGTTTCGTCCGTATATGTTGAAGCCGTGTTACGAATGATTAGGTATTTAAAATATTGGTTTGTCACAGTGGTATGAATTAGGGGCGAAATTGAATGGTATTTCGCAACACTAACGCCGTCTTTCGTTGTCCCGGTCAATCCATGGCAATGATAGGACGGACGTGTGTGTCGTCCGTGACATTGAGTGCCCTTGCGGTATTGTGCCCCGTTTCAGTTATTTTGAATAGTTTAATGAAATTCCAAAAAGTATAGGCTGTGTTTACCAAAACATATTCCGTGTGCCTTTTGTTATAAAAAATATTATGTATAAATGTAAATGTTAGTATGTACTATTAAAATTAATAAAACAACATTTGCTTTGCGACTGTCACAGATGTTCGTTTCAAACTTCGCAACTATTCCGCGTGATCTCATTTTTTATTTAAATATATGTATTTATTTATTTATAAAGATACATCAACATCAAAACGACACGTTTTCCTAAGTAAATAATAATATAATCCACTAATTTTAAAATAATTAGCTAAAAGTACAAATACTCTCTTATAAAATTAAAAACATTTATAACCGATTTTTACTTATAATATGCCAATAAAGTGTTCTTTACAAAAATAAAAGGAAAATGTTTGTCATAAACATTGTGTTGTTTTGTCGGGTTAACGATTAACACTCGTTCAATAATTATTCTTATTCAAATGTATTAAAGTGAAATGTAATCGATCATGTATGTTGTTCGGGCGCAGGCAAGATGGCGACTGTGGAGCGACTGCTGCACCCGATGCACCCGAAGGCGGACGACACGGGCAACAAGGTGACGGTGGTGGGCACCGGCCAGGTCGGCATGGCGGCCGTCTTCTCCATGCTGACACAGGTAACTCCTTGTCATTTGCGCAACTCTGCATCTTGAATACAATTCATTTACCCTGGTTTTACAAGACAAAAACATTTTTATAAACACATCTAGTCATCAGTCTTATTCTATTTGAAAAAAAACACACAACATTTTTTGATTGAAGTGTTGCAGCAGTAGGTATATGAAACAGTACAAAAAAATTCAACCTCTAGTAACCTTCCTTAGTAACGAAATAATAAATAAAAGGGATATAGATATAGAGGTATCATAAAGCGAGTGGCTCACAAGGCAGAGAGTCTATGTCTCCGTCTCACAGTGCTGCAGGTGTGTTTTGTTTACATCATGTTTTTAGTAAGCTCTTGTAATTCAATTGAAAGGTCACCAAAATTATTAGGTCGTTAAAAAAATCATTACGAAAATATTTATGCATTAAGAAATTTGCACCGGTGTGACAACTGGGAGTCCGTGTCGCTCCACGCTACGCGCATCGTTTGCAGCGAATCTTTTAGTACAAGAAATGTGCAACAGATACCTACACTTATATTTAATGCAAACGTCCTCTGATATCGTATCGTATGGTATCGTAGCGCGAGTGAGGCCGCACTTCACCTAACTACTTATTAAATGACATCACTTTACCTCAACACTTTCCTATACCGCATCAAAACTTTTTGAAATTATTTGTCAAACATTGTAGCAGGCTATATCAGGGTTAATGTATTGCTCAACATTACGTTTACCAAAATTAATGCACCTTCCAAGAATTTAAAGAGCTCGGTAATTTATTGGGCGAGGAGTGAATAAAAAGAAAACACGAATTACTCTGACCATTATAAAAATTCTGATTGAATCTCTGCCAAAAGTTCGCAAATGTTTCTCTCAAAATGGAACGTGGGTCCATTTATTTTTTAGGTACTGTTTTCTCGGATGTCTGGATGGGCTAGGCGAGATCTTATGGTAGTAAGAAATTCTTAAAAAATAAAATAACAATAAACAATAAATTTTGTAAACTAAATTCCAATTATTCAGATTGTTTAAGAAAAAATTACCGTATTATACACAATATTATGAATGATCGAGCATATTTTGTACGATTTTTATATATTTTTTTATGCGATCAATGGATTGCTAAAAGTAGGAATTGGAATTATAATTGTCAGTGGGCAAACCAATGCAATGCGATAGAGTAGATATAAAAATGTATTATTGCTTGATCTATAATGTATAATGCCGACATGAGGTCATCATCATCATTTGGTGTCAACCAGTGATTCAGTCCGAGCGCGCCGCTCGCCACCTACTAATTTTCCTGTTTACATAGACACATGCATGAGATCTCTCACGAACACATTCGTTCACGCTCGCACACAATGTTATCATACATTTAGTATAAGGTATATGTTATTATACAACAGCCATTGTTGAGGTGCTACAGATTTTCTACGCGTGTTTACCGTTTGTCGTAGACAATGTACCGTACCCTGTTTACAAAGTATACATAATTGTCATTCCTTGGTCAGTATGTTCTTTTTTGTCTACTTATAAAAATATGACTTGTGCTCTCCTTATCGACTTATGATATGAATCTTATTTTAATTTTGTTAATATATAATACTTAAAATGAGTAATGACTTAGATATATTTATTTGATCAACTGCTTGATAGAATCGGTTGTAAACAGTCACTTGTAATGTTGTAGTTGATCTGCGGACTGTAGGAGGGTGTGGTCAGGTGCAAACTATACAACCACTGACTGACATGTTGTACGTGTACGTTGAAGGGCGTGAGCAACAACATCGCGCTGGTGGACGTGATGGAGGACAAGCTGCGCGGCGAGATGCTGGACCTGCAGCACGGCTGCGCTTTCATGAAGAACGCCAGGATAAACGCCAGCACCGGTACTACTGCACTCACTTCACATTACCTTCTGTTCACAAGAAGACGATTTTACTATTCACTCGCAAACTGATTCGATAAGCGCAGTGTATCGCATAAGACGATCCCAATAGCGGTGTACTCGCTATACACATTTATGGGGGATCTAGTCACAGAATTCTCTTCTTATTCACTTGTTACATATACTCGAATATGATTGTCAGATTACTCTATAACTGCGGGGTCAAAGGTGTGCGTGGTGACGGCGGGCGTGCGTCAGCGCGAGGGCGAGTCCCGGCTGGACCTGGTGCAGCGTAACACCGACGTACTCAAGATCATCATCCCCCAGGTGGGTCGCATGTTGTAAATGTTGCCGGGGGGTTAGGGTGGGGATCAGGCAGCGACAATGGTTCATGTTGCACCATATCTACCACCCCTACTCGCACCCTTCCCTTATTTTACACTTAAAATATTGTCCTGATACAACAATTTCTCAGCCACCAGTATTGCGCCGTTATGATTTGCGTATGTACGGGAAATATCATGAAGTCAAATTTCGGTCGACTGTTTTTTTATAATTCCAATATTACATATATTAGAATTACGTGCAATGAAGAGAGTTTTGTCCAATTTGTAGCTGGTGAAGTACAGCCCCGAGGCGGTGTTTATAATAGCGAGTAACCCGGTGGACATTCTGACGTGGGTGACGTGGCGACTGAGCGGGCTGCCGCGCCACCGCGTCCTAGGCTCCGGCACCAATCTTGACTCGGCGCGCTTCCGATACCTGCTCTCGGAGAAGCTGGGCATCGCGCCCACCTCCTGCCACGGATACATCATTGGCGAGCACGGCGACAGCAGCGGTGAGCTCTCACCTCCACCACAAATACCCTAATTATCATGTCCTGTGGTACGTTTATGAGAAAATTAAGTATAAAATTAGAAATATTTTAATTGGTAAAAAAATCTTTTATCGTAATTTCAATCAGAAAAACCACAATTCGTTTTTGGCACTGTACCAGCAGCGAGCAATGTGTTTGATGCGTCTCTTTATGATCAACCTCGATGTGCTCACCATTTGATGTTAATGACACTGTTTTTGAATCAAAGTATGTTATGGGAACATTTATTTAATTTCCATTATCATTTTACGAAAGAACTTAATCTTTCAATAATGTTGAAGTTGTCCTCAGTGCGCACCCGCAGTGCGACAAAGAGAGCAGTCGCCTATACATTGAGTGCGTGACGTCATCAGTATAGTAGCGACATGTATTTTAGTTCTAGTGAAATGTAAGTAGCAACATTGAGTCAGTCAGTTGAAAGCAATGTTGTCTGTTATCAGTTGCGGTGTGGTCCGGAGTGAACATCGCGGGCGTGCGGCTGAGCGATCTGAACCCGCAGATCGGCGGCGAGCAGGACCCGGAGCAGTGGCGGCGCATGCACCAGCTCGTCGTCGAAAGCGCCTACGAGATCATCAAGCTCAAGGGGTACACCTCTTGGGCCATCGGCCTCTCCCTGTCCCAGCTCGTCGGTGCCGTTCTCTCCAACGCTAACAGCGTGCATCCCGTCTCCACGTACATCAAGGTCAGTCCGAAGCGATGCCGGGTGTATGAGGGTCCGTGCTCAAGCCTAGACACAAATGATTTAATCATCCGCACAAGTCATTATGGGTTTGTTTGTTTGCAGGGCCAGCATGAGGTGGAACAGGAGGTGTTCCTGTCGCTGCCGTGCGTGCTGGGTCGTGGCGGGGTGGCGGACGTGGTGCGCCAGCCGCTCACTGCGGAGGAACGCGCGCGCCTGCACGCCTCCGCCAAACTGATGCACGGCGTGCAGGCCGGCATACACTTCTAACTGAGAACTCTTAGCGCACGGCCACTCGCCGCCTCACGTCGAATGCCTCTTTTATGTGTCTTTTTGAAATTTTTGTATTTTATAGTAAATCAATCATTTTCTTGACCTATTTACAAAGGTTAATGTAACCGTTTAAAGTTAAATGGGTACAAAATTTAGTATGAATTATAGTTAATTAGAAATTTCTGAACTCAGATCGTTAAAATATTCAGTTGTATTATAACATCTCAAGTGACATGTCAAATCAATGACAGATAAACATATAATTTGAACAATCGGGTTCACTTTGATTTTCCTTGAGATTAGAATTCTTTCAAGATAATGAAAAAAAAACCAGCTTCAACAAAAATGTTGAAATTAGATTGCTAAATATGAATAATATAATTTAGTAAAAGTGCACGATGTTATCATATCATATAACTTTTTATATTATATCTAATTACATTAAAATTACACTCGCAAATACAATGTGATGATATTTTTTTAACATTTTCACTAAATATTTATGCAATATGAGACTGATGTAAACAAATAAATAAATTAACTTTTTCTTTATAAAAATGTATGCTTGTTCTGATATGCGCCATAGAAATTGATATTTTTATTTCTATTGCTTAATTGTGAACTGTTTTAATTATCGAATTATTTAACTTGTCCCGTTTGCCGCCGGCTTAAAAATAAATATTATTTCGCTATTTTATTTGTTAGGGTCGAGTGGAATTTATTAAGATTTATAAATTAATTTGATCAGTATTAGGTGTAGTATCTTATTGCCACATTGAGGCGCACACAAAATGCTTCTCTGTTATTTTTTGTGATTTAGTTCATCTTTAGAATTATTTTGGATAAATATTAATTTTTAAGGCTTTCTCTTTTTTCAACTAATTCTTACATTTTTTTTATATTTCAGTGTTTTGTTTCTTTTATATAACTGTTTATTTTTAATAATAAAATAAATTTATATGAATAAATTATAAAATCTATTAATGAGTTTGGTTTTCCTTTGTGTTATTTTGTGTGAAGTGACGTCATTCATTCACTTACGTAAATAAAAATGGAATATTTCACAAAATTGTATATTTATATTGTATTTAATATTCATACTTATTACATTTTGATATTTTGCCGCGACATTATTACGACGTTAATTCATTATTTCGATAAAAAAAAATGGATACAAATATAATAATGATTTAAAATGAAATAATAATGTATGGTGCGGTGGAGCGATGGTAGCGGTGGAGCGGCGGCCCACATATCTACATGAACAAACACTACACATATCAAAACTTACTTCTACAATAATACATTAATCAAGTCTGAATCATCTTATTATATTGATCGTCGTTTTAAAGCTTACAATATTTTATTACAATGTTTACAAATATAGTATTGCCTTAACACATACATTGGAATAGCGAGCGAACTACTCAGCACACAAACGTACATATCTAGTACTTGTTCTGTTCACAATGAGCACGACGAGACGACGTGCCACAACGTGCCATAGCGTGTTGCAGCGTGCCACGCAATGTCACGCCTCGTGCACTAACTACACACACTGTCATAGCTACGTTTATAACAAATCATTTGTGCTTTGTCATCATTTGATACAGATGGATAAAGAAAGTGTTTTATATGTAAAATTATTTTAACATGAGAATTAATTAAAAAATGAAGATGACAAGTAAAATAAAATATTTAGTCGCGGGGTAAGATAAATTTCTTTGATTTTAACACGGTGAGGGCTCTAATATCCTACACGCAAATATTATTTTATTACGAATAATTTCATAAAACAATAAATCTTTTATATATCACGAGTAGAATATTTGTCTATATTTGTCTAGTTACTACATTACCTATATATTCTTGGTGCAGTGTATGTACTCGTGCACTGCGTGACCACTATATCATCGACAAATTCGTAATATTTCATCTTTCGCTTAACATATTTAGTCCCAATTGGCACATTATGACCAGAGAAGTACAATGGATAGAGCATTTAATCCTAGCAAGATGACGTCACGTTGAGATGTCGGCGGCGGTAGCGGTGGCGGTGACGGTGACGGTGACGGTGGCGGTACAAACGTGAATGCATCCCTCTATAGACAATTACAAAACTAGAGTGTTATATAAAAATTATATACAGTATAATGATCATTAAAGTAATACATTAAAATAGGAATAAGCAAGAAATATTATATTAGCATAAATCACAGACACTTTTCTGAACTCTGCCGCACAGGAGATCCCTCAAACTGTCCCACTGCGACAAGCGAACACCGGCGCGGTCTCTTCTCCTTCCTTCGCCGAGCCCTACCCTCCCCTGGTCGACCCGAAATTTCGTTTTTGACTAAAGAAGCTCTTAAGATTTGAGCGATTTAAAGGCATGTATTCGTTATTTTCTCCGTGCAGTGACTCGCCTCTGTGTAAACTGTTTATAATCTAATTTCACCCCCACAGCTCACGTATCTGTTGTATTCGCCTTCCTGTATTATGAATAATTTCACGGACACATGTCGACGCTTCACCCCGTGGCCACATCGAGACTTGAAAATGGTGTGCAGTGGTCAGTCGCGGTGGGCGTGGTGGCAGCCGAGGGTGCGGTGACGGGGGTGGAGGTGGAGGCAGAGGCGGGGGCGGGCGCGGGGGCGAGGCGTCACGTGTCATCCGGGGAGCGCAGCGAGTGCAGCGCGTTGCCGTGCCCCGCCGGTCGCCGCCGGTCCAGGAACGTCTGCAGCCGACTCGCGGAGAGCGGCGTCGCCGGCGCCTTGAATGTTTACATTCGTTTTTATTTTATTACAATAAATTTTAAGTAATGCCATGTAAGCGTTCGCGGGAGCAGCATACCTCGTGCAGCCAGGGGTGATCGAGCGCGACCCGCGGCCGCGTGCGCTGCGCGGGCGCGGGTGCCAGAAGGCCGCGGATGAGCGTCCGTGCCCCCTCCTCCACGCCGGCCCAGTGCTCCGCCGGGAAGCAGTAGTCGCACTTGATGATGTTCGCCGTCGTCTCCTCTATAGACTCGTCCAGGAACGGCGACAGCTGCAATGGTCATTCATTCATAACGATATTAATAAGTATATTACAATTCTATCATACAAAAATATTTTATGTCAGCGTGAACAAGTAATAATTAATAGTAATACTATCTTTAAACAGTAAAGAAGATTGAGTTTTTTTTAAGTAAGAGTTAATAGAAGTCAACTTCATAAGCGCGTATACAGTCGGTGCACCGATACGGACCCCGGTGAGGAATACGTAGAGGAAGACGCCGGCGGCCCAGGCGTCCCAGGCAGCGGTGGGAGGTCGGCCGAGCACGCACTCGGGCGGCGCGAATTCGAGCTGGGCAGGCGCGGGCGGCAGCACATCACGCGCTGAACCCGCCGCGTCCGAACTGCCCCCGCCGCCGCCCGTCTCCACCGCGGAGCCCAGGTCTACCAACTTGAGCTGCGGCTGCGCGCCCCCAACCTCCACCAGGATATTCTCCGGCTGCGGAACGACACCATGCTCCATTTTAAGTACTCGCATCTGTACGCATGCGTTAAGCCACCTACCAGCGCGGGCATCGAATGTCCAGCGCTGACGGTGTGTAATTATTTCAAAAGTAGTAACCCGAACGTCGAGGTGCGCGACTCCGTTGCAATGGAGCCAGTCGAGAGCGGAGAGCAGGGCGCGCGTGTGGTGTGCCACAGCGCGCTGCGTGTAGCGCGGAGGGCCACCGGGGGACTCGGCGGCTGCCCAGTCTAGCAGCGGCCCGCCGCCCACCAGCTCCAATACGAGCGTATGCGCCCCCGCGCGCGGCACCTCCGCGAACAGTGCCAGCGCGCGCACCACCGCCGCGTGCGCGCCGCGCGACAATATGCGGTACTCGCGCACCGCGTCCGCGCCGCGCCCACCCACCACCTGCGATCGCATTATCCGCTCTCATCATCATCATCACTATATCATTATAACGTTCCGTACGCGATGTGCGTATGGGTGTGCGTATGGCGCAGTGACCTGCTTGAGTGCGACGCGGTGTCCGGTGCCGGTGTCCCGTGCGGCGAGCACTCGCGCTGTGCGCCCGCGGCCCAGCTCCTCCTCGATGGCGTAGCGGCGAGCGAACTGTTCTCGCTGCCAGGCACCGCCACCGCCGCACGTCGCCGCAGCGGACGCACCGCCTGCGGCCCCGCCACGCACACTCACCAGCCTGTCACACCACATCACACCCTTAGTTAGCTTTCTTACAAACATTTAACTTCTTTTACTTGTTATACTTCCTCTCATGTAAAATAATAATAGAATTTCTGTAACAAAATCTATGTAGCTAAAAAGCTAACGTCATATTAACGTTTATTGATATTGTGTATATTAAGTTATAGCGTAGATGAACATTTCCAATTATAAAGGAGTTTTATTGTGAGATTTAACATTTCTAATAAACCCACTGCTGCAATCTATAGACGGATCGATGAATTATAAATACATTTGTTGATAAATGTAATATGTGAGATGATGAATGTAGCCTACAAGAGGTAAATCAAGATAAAACAACAAAAAACCTGAAGCTGTACTGTCCCGCGGGCAACTCCTCAAGGGCGAGAGTACCGGCAGCAGCAGGCGTGTCGGTGGCGCGCCGCCACTCGCCCTCGCCCATGCGGCAGTACTCGAGGTGCGCGGGCGCCGGTTCGTCCCATTGCACGACAAGCCCGCCGCCGGGATGCGCGCGTACCGCGGGCACGCCGGGCGCGCCGCCTGCGCCCACCGTCAGCCGCGCCGAGCTCTGCACGCCGCCCAGCTCGTTGCTCACCAGGCAGCAGTAGACGCCGGCGTCCGAGGCGCGGCACGCGTGGATCGTCAGCGTCGCCAGCCCGTCGCCGGCGAAGGAGATCACGAAGCGGCCGCCGTGCCGCAGTGCGCGTGTCTCGGGCGCAGTCTTACGCCAGGCGGCGGTGGCGCGCGTCGCATTCGCGCGGCACGCGATGGTCGCGCTCGAACCGGGCGCCGCGGTCACGTCCGCCGCGGGCTCGAGTAGCTCCGGCGCGCGCAGCTCGGTCACCACGCCCTCCGCGCTCGGTTCCCCCCCGCCAGCGCTGCCGCCTCGACGTAATTTTAGTCCCCAGGCTCGCTTCGATAAGCCCTGCGGGCCACATACATCGATGAACTTTGGAAACGCACGAGCGAATCTGCCATCAAGCATTGCATGCACGCCCCCGCCCCGCCCCACCCCGTAAACTCCGCGTCCATTTGATAACTAAACTATTTACAATAAATAAAAAAGAAGTCGTCTTTGGCGATAATTGCAAATCACAAAACACATTCAGAGTCTTGCCGAGAGTTGAAAGCTGGCCGCTATCACAGTCTAAGTTAGAAATGCATGCCCCTCTATATCATACCTACAACAAAAAATATTGAAAAGCGTTAAAATAAATACACATGCAAAAGAAATGTGAACAATATGCAACACTATTATGTGCTAAAAATATATTAACTATGTATAACTAATACTTTCTATAGAAGAAGAGAAGAGAGAAGGAATAAAAAAGCAAACATAAAATGAAACATCGCTATGTTTACATCATCAATATCCATCCGTCTATTTTATAAACAAAAATCTAAGAGAATACAATAAAGATACATTCCTTGTTATGACAAATGTAGACAATATCGTGAGGATAGTACACGTACTCTCTGTTCAACTGTTAACCTTCCTACTACCATTGTGAAATACCAGTACCTTTATCATATCATATAGTACTCTATGTAAAAACAATTCTTTGTTATTTTTTAACTTAACATAACATGTTTGTTTAAAATTTTAATTTGTATCTTTCCTTCTTGCCGACTTTAGCCATGATTTCCTTTTAGTCCCTTTCTGAAGACTACTTTGTGTAAGCAAAAACATTCAACATACAAATAACTATTATTAACTTATATGTAAGTAATTTAGTGTTATAATATATCCGTGTGCGCGTGCACCACCACCACTTGAAATATAATAATTTGACGATGTCAATGAAATCGTGTTCAATTTAGTGATATTGCTTTACCTACATCAACTACAATACAACAGTGATTTTATGTAAATTAAACTTTCTACAATCTTTTGAATTCTTTTTTACTTTTACGAAAAACGTATTTTGTTATTCCATCAATGTCAATTAGCGGTTGTCCATTGATCACGTGATAAAATATTTTTAGCAACTTTATCTCCCCCTACTAAGTGTAATCACTTGTATATTTAAAACAAAATAATGTTGAAATTTTGAAAATACTATTAATTTATTCCTTAAATTTACATCATCATTGGCCTCATCCATCCTTGTAATTTTTTCAGAAACCCTAGCCCCCATTCCAGACGCATCTGAATAATGGACGATTCCTTATGAACACCTTGTTTCCATCTCATATTACTCTTTTCTTAATAATCCTAAGTACTAATAGTTGCAGTTAGTATGTAACCCATGTCGGAGCGGACAGAGAGTCTGACCGTGACTTACATTGGCGTGCGGCGAAGTGGGGCTGACCGCCACAGCATGCTTGTTACGGTCTGCGGTGGCGGGTGTGGCAGGTGTCACGGGGGGCGTGGGCGGCAGGTTGATGGTGTTGGCCTTGGCATGGGGGCGCTGCGAGCGCGCGCGCATCTCGGCCGCCATACGCCCGCCAACGCACGGGGGCACGCTCTCCGTCTTGCGAAGCGCGCTCCAACCCTCACCCATACTATCGGGACGGGAATAGGACCAATTTAAATAAAAATAAATAAAAATAAAAGGGGTTAATCGGGTTAGCCAGCTCTGCTCTGTACATGGTACAACTGTGGGCAGCACAGACTGGTGCGAGTTTGTAAACTGTTCATAATTAGTATCGACTTTAAAATATATTATGTAAATGGTACACTTTACAGGCAATAGTCGACTTGATTGTTATTGTCCAACTGTTCATGGCTTGTAATGATCAGTACAGGCCGGTAATGCGTTTTTTTAGTCAGGAGATGTTCGCCTGAAGGTCTGCTGAGAATGGGTCGCTAAACTGCTGCTGAAGCTGGCCCCCAAAATAAAATATTAAATAACTAAATAAAATTAAACATAATAAGCATGCGGGACGAGAAGCGGTCAATCAAAAGCATTTTTGATTCACATTTATTGAGTACTCATTTAACAAATATAATAAATAGAGTTACATAGCGTTACATAGCATAGTACCTTATTATATATATATGTACAAAAGTTTGAAATTGATTATATACAAACTGAGTAAACATATGACATACTTATTGCGATATTATATTTGAGGTAAATGTTATTATAAAAGTGGAATACAAAGTGTACCGTGTAAGCTATGTCACAAGAAAAGCAACAATTGAAAAGTATATATTCTGGGCTGTTCATTCATTGCGTAGAAGTGAAGCAAATTGCTGTACCACATTACAATATTTCTGCAGGTAAGTGAATGTTTGCAAAAAGGGATAAACTATTAGCTTACAGTTGACACGACACATCAATGCGGTTCAATACACTTTTAATTAATATTTTGTATGGAGATTTAATTTTTTGTTACAAATCGATTCTTTTCAAACATTATGTTAATTTGAAAACTCAATAATATTATATTATATAATAATATCAACAAATGTGATGTACCCTTTAGATATTTCGAGTTTAGCGGTTAACGGAGCGGCGGATAGCGAAATTAATTCTTACGCAATTGATGAATTGCTGCCCGCCCTTGTAACAATTTTTTGCACTTTTCAATTGAATTCCACATCTATATTATAGCAAAGCTGAGCAATACTCTAAATTGTTTAACATTTAATGCAGGTATTAATTAAACAAGATATATAAGATGTATCGTATTTCCTTTAATATTACAGTATTCGGTGCGACTTTGAGGTGTTACAGCTTTATATCAATTCTTTGTTGTTTCCTTAGGCAGTGGTAATCATAGAAGCGTGCTTAAATATATAAATTATTATTATTATGTTATGACAAAAGTTACTTACATTTGATATATGTACTTATTGAGGAATTGTAAATAGTTAACAGATCAACATTTGCCGTAGAGAAAAAGTTCGCTCTTGTTGTTATTTACTCACATATATGTACTTAGTCTAGTTAACCAAACCAAAAGGTTAGTAATATACAGTTTGATGATAACTTTGGCGCTATTATTATCTCAAGGGGTAAGTAAGGTTAGGCAGTGTATGAAATAAATTGCAAGCTGGAATCCGTATTCCTATACGGCATTATGTATTACAGTGGGCAGGCACGCACAAAGTACATATATATTTATATAAGAATGTGGACTTAACACTACGTCGGTTATTGTATTATGAAGACAAACACTGAATTTTAAAACTATATTACAACTACTCTGTGTGAGGCTTTTTCGAGTTGTGTAAAATATTCCTTCGACTTAAGCTGATCTTTCGCGGCTCGACCGCAGCGACCGATGTGGTTTGGTTGGGAGGCGAGGGAAGGCGAGGGAAGGCGATGGGGGCCAAAGGGGATCAGTGGTGGTCTGGCAGCGGTCGGGCCCCGCGGATCTATCTACATCCTGACTTAAATCAAAGTTTGTTTATCAAATTACAACTAGGAAGCGGGTGCGCTCTGACCTATTCATAGAGCGTGGTTATAACATACCTTACGTATATACCGTACGTACGGTCTTAATATCATGAATGGAAACAAGTAAAACTAATTTAATATGTATCGACAGCTTCTATAGTAAAAACTTACATTCGACTATATACAATCCGTATGAAATCAGTGTGAAAGCTTAAGATCCCGGTAGGATGTGTACACACACACACACGCGCGCGCGCACATCCAGTATTGTATCTGGGGGAGATCGGCTCAAACTATACTAGCGTTGCGTTAAATTCAATATCAAGTAAATGTCTAAATATTTGCAATTATTCAAAACTAGCCTACATGCAATATTTTTAGAGCTGGACTCGCTCACAAACGTCACGACATCTTCCGCCGCTGTCTGACCAGTCTTTTTCGTTTTCTTCTTGGATTAAACTTATGTAGATAATTCGATGTCCTATCGACAACATGCCTGCATACAACTTTATTTCCATTATATATAATAACTACGTCTATTATATTGTAAATATTTAAAATACTGCCGAATAAAAGCTGTAAATCTTACGAGTATTTTGAGATATATAAGTGAATAATAATTACAATTATATTATAAATACTAGCTTAAAATGTAATCTTAAAGCCAAAAAGCATATTAAATAGATAGATTCAGACGGCTGTTATAGAAAGCTGGATAATATTTCGTTGCCAACTTGTCTCTGCTCTTAAAGTGGAGTACTAGTTGGCGGCTGTCCGGCCCACTCGTGCTACTTTTTATATGAGATTGAGAGGTGGCAGTGTGCGGTAGTGCGTGCGCAAGCCGACGTGAGATCCGGCACCTAGGTCAGCCGCCTCGCTCTCGCTCGCTCGCTTATGTCTCATTTCTAAACACCAACAATGTGACATTCAAGTACATTACAATGTCTCTCAACTACTTTGGACAATTATATAATTTTTTTCTGTCTTGTCAATTTAATTTTCCATAATGTGTTATGTTGTTCATGATAAGAAGTATGTTCAATTTTATTTTGTAAATTAGAATATAAAAATTAATGTTTACTTTAAGTGGAGTTATCGTAATTATTGATTTTACACAAGTGTGACGACTAAGGACGACACGATTTATTTGATGAAATCAGTGAAATCTTGTGAGTTTCATTGTAGCGGCAGAGTTCCACTGCTGTGATATATATATACACAAGATTTCACTGATTTCATCAAATAAATCGTGTCGTCCTTTTGCCTCAGGTAACTCTGAGAAATGGAATAAAAAATGAATTCGGACAAAAAACGAAAAAACGTCACCAAAATATAGAAACGTAAATGTTATGCCACAAGTTTGTAGAGTGAGTTGAGTTATTGCGGAAACTAGGTGTCCGTCTGGTGCCACGTGTCGGGGCTCGGGGCGGACAACCATCCTTTTGCCTTACACACTTCTACGTCTATACTCTATTTTTATGATTGAAATTAAACTAACTATATTATTGTAAATTATTGCTCGAATCTTTTACCGTGCAAAGGTAGGATGTCATGGATGGAGGGATGGAGATACGTCGTCCACAGCGCCTCCATCGAAAATGTTATTATTGTTGTATAGAGCACATGATAATTGTAATTGCCGCAGACACGCGTATGACTCCACCACCTCTTTGCGTATCGGTGGAATCATGAACATATGTATAATTAATAAATGTTGCCTAAACTATCAATTCCGACTTGCTCTCACTAAAAATTATTAAAATACTAATTTATAATATTAAGGCAAAAATTGCTGGAGGCAATTGGCAGTACATCGTTTACTATTTAGATTTTTATATTAATAATAATTTTATAAACGCTGCTTACGTGCAATCAAACTGATTATGCTTGATATGGTTCCGGAGATAGCGTCTGTTTAGCAGACGTTTATCGGACGCTACGACAGCTTGTGTTCGTGTGTAGCACAGCACACATACACACTGCTTACACGTTCGGCGGAGTGTCATTGACACATATATAGTGTACATTAACACAATTACTTTCATGTTTATATACATACATACATTACAAACATTCCTTGTGTTTTATATTATAATGCCTTTTAATGAATTACAATGCATAACTGCATTATTTAGTACTGCGCGTTATTTAGTGCGCGTGCACAAATTGTATGACTTTGTCTCGATATGTTATGAGGAAGAACACTGTCGCTAACACATATAATATTGTCGGCTCCGAGCTGACTAAATCGCATCGCTTACGCATCGCCGCCTAAATTGTATTGTTACATTTAATTACTTATTTATCCCATAAAATAACTTATTACAAGTAATCGGCAATTCCATTGACAAAATAATGCTACATATCTTCTCGCTTAATGTTTGACAATTGCCAACAAAGTATAAACCATATACAATTATTGTGCACTTTTAATTTAGTAACGATACAATATGTACTATTATTATAATCAGAACAAAATAACAATGCAGATAAAATACTTGTCTCTAACTAACATCTACTGATAATTTTGATATGAAATGTCGCCAATAACATCGGTTAGTTAAGTTAGAACAAGCGCACAGAGCAAAGATCATCACAAACAAAATCACATTGAAGAAATAAAATGAAAGCGGCGACATTTATTGTACAGTCGTGATGCTATTGTTGCTATTCTCTTCAGTCTGCGCGTCTTTATTGACGTACAAATGTAAACCTGCAATACAAATAATATAACATCATAGTGTGCGTGCGTGCGTGCGTGAGTGCGTGCGCAGTGAGCACCCCTCGCTCTGCACGCTATGCCATGTGGGGGGAGAGCGACTGCTACACAACACCTACAATATCTTGATACAATCACTTCATAACATACAGTATTACGTATTATAATACATAGATAGATGTTACTTGGCATTTTGTTAGTGTAGTTAGGGAAGGTGACGCAATGGAGTGGAGTGGAGTGGAGTAGATGGGAGGGCATGGTACTTACTTGGCGGGATCGCGCGCCTGGTCGCGGTGCAGATCGCGCAGGTACGCGGCGGGGTTCTCGAGCGCCTCGCCGAACATGCGTTGCGAGCGCAGGATGGTGGCCAACGTGGAGGCCCACTGCGCCCGCCGCGGCTCCGGCGCGCGGCACACAAACGACTGCTTCGGCTTGTTCGGGTCCACAGAGTGGATTATGAAAGCACCGCTGTTCTCCAACTCTTCCACCTCCATCTTGTTCACCTTTACCCAACATTTATCAGGTTATTCTATTTAGTTGATCAGTTGCGATTAAACTTTTATATAAAGCTCAAGTCCAAGTTAGGGTTTAACAATAAGTGCATAAATTTATTAATATATGGAATGTACCAACCCGAAAGCAAGAAAAAAATTCAAAGTCAAACATCATGAAAATAATTTACTTGTATTTTTTAGTTTATTAAGTTTGTATAGTTTAGTTTGCGAGAGCGAGGAGGAGATTGTGCATGTATCGTGTATACCTGTACATGTGCCTTGTAGTTGTACGTGGGGCTGACGAACTGACTGCGCTTGCCGACGGGCTCGCTGAATATGACACACTGCTCAAAGAGGAACACGTGCAGCTCCTTGCCCTTGTCCCCGCCGCCCGCCTCCGACACCGTCATATGGTCCTGCATCAGCAGCTTACCCTGCGCCGTAATGTTGCCCTGCAACAGTGCGCCGCTCCATTACCATTTGCTAAACCTTAGTCTTCCTTTACCCACGCCCCATCCACATAATATATAGGTTGCCGTACTCGCTTGCTAAGTTTGTATCGATTCGTTTGCCGCAACGCAAAGCACCCAATGAGTATTCATCAAATATCATATTTTATACATCAAATTTCATAAAGGTAATCAACTTTTTTCACATGCCAGCACACTGACATGAAATCAGTTATTAAAGTAATACTTACATTTGACAGTATCACTTAAAATATGGTCTATCCTGGTTTATTAAGCGTTCGGTTAGATAGAATTGAATGTCGCAATGCCGGGTCAACCCGTAAGCCGCATAACCGCGTCCTACCGAATGCTGACATAACATGACAAGCTTGGGGCAGATGGACTGATCGCCTACCTCCATCTCTGGGTGGAAAGGTTTACGTTTCAATGAGAATTTGCGAGCTGGACTTATCATTTTATAAGCAAAGCAAAGTGACAAAGCACTCATAAAAAACATTTCTCGCAATATTATTTATTCATTTTCGCAATTTGAGCTGCAGCTTTTTTACTATTTTCTGTTTGTTTTTATTCTATATGTATAAAAAAATTAAATTCGCGGAGAAAATGTTAATAAAATTAGGTCACAAAAACACAAAAAATATATTTAAATATAATTTGATTAGTATTAAATATACGCGAAGCTACTTTGACTTCCATATTTATATTTATGATGTATCAATAGAATTCAATATGTTTGTGCATTTCTGCGGATATTATGTCGTATCTATCGTAACGTCATAGTCAAACTCGTCAAAATTAGTATATGTTGATGTACTTTACGCTGGACAAATTTTATGTATGACAAGACGATGACCCTTGTCGCAAGTATTCGTGCTAGGTCCACTGTTACACCTCAGTATAACACCGAGACATGGACATCTAGTAAGCTACGTGGGCTAAATGACGGCTCACTAGCGCCACAACACTCTTTACCTATTGAAATTGCCATTGAACTTGCTATGTTATTTCATTATGACATTTTTCTGGCTATGTTTTTACATATTTTCTGTAGGAACTAAACGCGACAGCAGCGGCTCTCTCGTCAGGGCCTTACACGAATATTGGCGAGAAAGTGAAAGTAAAGTTGGAAATTATTAAAATGAATTGTGTCCACTAAAGTAAAAGGGAATGTTACCGTGAATCCTTGTAAGCGGCCGACGTCCATCATGTCGTTGGCGTTTTTAGGTATGATGGATGTGCACAGGACCGCATCCTCTATTGCGGCCACCACCTCCGGCGGCTGGTTGGCGCTCTGTGTGTACGCCAGGATTTTCTTGACGAGGAGATGATACTTTTGTATGCGTTGGATGGGCTTGATCAGGAGGTCGCCCAGCTGAAAGTGAAAGGGCACTGTGTAAAGTCCGAGCCCATTGGCATACCGGGCGAGCACACGGCGCGCATGCCAACACCTCAAAGCCACAACAATGATCGGCGATGTGTTTATCATAGTGCAGTGTATTTCGAGTGTTAGTGAAAAAATTAACAAACCGAAATAAACGCCCCCAAAATGAATATAAGAAATTAAAGGAATTGTTTGTCTGTAAATGTGTGGCTTCTGCGAATCTACAGGTTTACCATGCAAGGTGAGTATTGGAACAAGAAAGGAAGATATTAAAACACTTTAAAAACATTCAAGCTGTGTTTGAGCAACATGTGAATTTAAAGTGTTTTAGTGAAAGGTAGTGGAGGTGTGAGGAGTAGCGGAGTATACATGGATTGATGGATACATCCGCACCAAGGCGGCGGTAAGAGAAGCGCCATGCCGCCCGCCACGCACCGGGCTGTTGGCATGTGAGTGGCGCGCAACATTCGTAACGAGTATGTAATATAAAAGGCCGAGCACATTTCACTTCTGGTAATTCCTTGCCAATTGAATATAACAATACCATTTGCGTAAAAGTTTGTTATCGACATTTGGTATATCCACGCCACTACAAATTGTTGATAATTAGTTTGATTAAAATTTAGTACCAGCATTGTCGCAATGTGATCCGGCCTATGGAACGATACTAATACCTGGTTGAGGCTCAAGCGAGCGCCAGGCAGGTGGTTTCGTTGTCTAAGCTGAACCTAGAACCCCACCAATGTGTCACCCAAGCGAGCGGCAACATAAAGCGAAAATATGGCTTGATGTAAAGTGCAATTACGAATATAAGGTTAATGTGTCACTCTGTATACAAGTGAGATATTTTCATCATTATATTACATCGTGTTACATTGAAAAGTATGAGAAATAGCAACTAAATTAGTGCTCAATGAAAGGCAACGCCATCACACATCACATAGTCATATCATCTGTCACGTTGGTGATCTATCTAGATAAGGTATGTATACAACGATTGCTATGTTATGTACTTTCGGTCCGAACATCGCTAATAATTGACATAAGAAAACAGTTCGTTTAATGGTTTTAAATAATTGAGCAATTTTAATTTGATAACGTCGAGACATTGATCGAGAAAGCTAAAGAACTCGTAATAAAAGAAAATGTACATTTTGAAAAGGCACTAAATCAAATTCCAGTGGCCTTTTAATGGCGCACAATCACAAACGATAATAGAATTTATCGCTTTCGACCTGCTTATAAATTTATATGTACATCTGCCTCCTCTTTGCGTACTTAAAATATTGTGAGCACACAGATCCACGCACACGTACACGCACACGTATGTATATTAGTACGAGTTTGAAAGGTCCGCACCTGCAGCTTGTGATTTAGCTTCTGTCTGAGCTCCTGGAAGTACTGGTCGTGCTCGGACACGATGTACTCGGAGACGGGTTTGTTACGGCAATACGCCTCGTATAGGAACATGCGCTTCTCCAGGAAGCGGCGGAACAGCGGCCCCAGCAGCTCCGGCTTCTCGACGCAGACAAGCAACTCGCGATAAAATTTACTGCACAGAACAAAATCACATAATGAATCGCCTCCTCCCACCGAGTACAACGCGGCGCCACTACTCACTAATGTTTAATCGCAAGTAAAATATTAATTTGGGAAGTCGCAGGAAGCAGAGCGGGCATAATAAATTCGCTTCAAATTCAAATTATAATAATGATGCGTAGAGCGACGATAGTAGTTCCAGGTAGTACGGTGTCACGTCACCCACGCCCGTACAGACATCAAACATAAGAGAAGAGTTACTCACTCGCGGTGCCATTCGAAAATGGCCTCGATGTTTCCAAAGATCATGCGATGGCGCCGGTCGCGAAGGCTTTCAGGCAACGCTGGTTCCGCGGTAGGGTCCTGTGGGCCACATTCAAAAATATTATTTATGGCAAGTATTTTATAAAATAAAGTAATACAAATACATATACATATAGTATGCAGAAAATATGGGAAAGTTTTTCTCATGCAAGAGTAGTTCTCAGACACTGACCGCCATGTGACGGATATATCCTTCGCAGATGAGTCGAAGGTCGGACACGTAGATCTCCTCGGTGTCGACGAGCTCGCGCAGAACGTAGTCGCGCTTCTTCAGTATTGCCTCGACGTCGTCGGGCCCCGGTGTGGGGGGCGTGGGCGGGGGGTCGTCTTCTGCCACGCCGGGCGCCACGTGCGCACCCGCCAAACATCCACCACCGTGCTGTTCCTGTACAGTTGAATATGTATACGCGGACTTTGATTTCCAACATTTTATAGATAAAGAACAAATATAATGAAAAAAGTCAAGAAAAATTTCAAACTTATTAAGCGAGTATACAAAATTAAGAAAATATCTCAGACGGCAGCAATGAAACTCATTAGTTGTTTACTAAAACAGGAGCCTAGTGAATATTGCTTGTTCATATTAAATATTACTTCTCACTGTGGAAGTGACATTTATAAATTAAGCGCAAGACTTAAAGGACTAAGCAAAAAACAAGCAAGCATAGATAAAAATGCATTCTACAAAATATAATACAATTATAATATAAAAAAATATTTTCAACAAATATCACAATGTTCAATCTAGTGACATGTTCCAATGAAACGATCTCTAACTAAATAGTTTAAGTAAGTACACAATATTCCACGCAACATAAAAAACAAACCTAATTATTGAACAAAAAAACCGCAAGGATTTTTGAGGCGATAACGTTTAAGCTTCACTGTCCGTTAGCCGAGAATCGGTGATCGGGAATAAAATTGGTTTATGTTAACAAAATAATGAGTAGGTAGAAGTAGATATATAAATTTGAATGCATATATTGCAAGTAGTGTATATACAAGTGGTTGTATGTGTGTTCCCGCCGACCGGTTCATGGACAGTAAAAGCTTTACAAAGGAAAGTCGTGCAAACACACTACATGTATTAATTTTAATCGAACCATTTTTTCTTTCACAATTTGTTCAATTTCTGCGATATCAGCCGGACCCGCGTTGGAATCCAGAGAATCCATAGCCAGGGAGTTCTGAAAAAGTTACCCAAGTATCTAAAGAACCAGAGCACCCGGTTAGTGACAAGAAGGTGGATGTAGGAGGAGGGAGGAGGTAGGAGCAATAGAGCAATAAGGTAGTATACTAACGCGTGTGGCGGGCGCAGCGGTGGCCGGCGTGGGCGCCTGCTGCAGCACCGCCTGGGGGTCCTGCACAACCACACAATATACAGCCACTGCCATCAAACAATACCTAATTTGTGCCCTCTATGTTTTCCGAATTAATAAAACCTAGTAATGAATATATGTTATGTCACCTGAGATTAGTGCAGCTTCCCAACACTTTCCCAAGAATATTTGAAAACGGTTCAGTAGTTTGTGACCCTAACCTAACCCAATATTATAATACATTGTCATTTGCTGTTTGTACATTTAAATAGATGACGTACAACAGCCTTCTAAGGACATTTCATTTTTATTTTCAGTAAATGTGAGAGTGGTTGCGATACCTGTATGGGTTTCATGGGCGGCGGTAGCTCCAGCTCGGGCACATCGTCCTCGCCCTCGTCGAGCGCGGCGCTGCTGCTGCCCTGCTCCTCGCGACCCTCGCCGCTCGTGTACGGCAGCTGTGCACAACGCATAAACATCTATATCTCACATAGTACGTGTAGGTAGGTGCTTTGTACATTGCCACAAACATTTCGTTATATCACAAATAAATTAATATGCACGAAAACTTACACGGAGTTTCTTATCGGACGGTGTTTTCTTCAGTGGTGTGGGCTTGTCCGTGGGGGCGGGTGTTTGGCCGCCGGACGATGTTTTGTCGGCTTTGCCCTGTGACTGTTTTCCTTTGAGCCCCAACCATCGCCGTCTGCCAAATACATCGACTTTAAACAACGAAATTCATCAAGTCGATATTTAATATAAGTAAATTAACTAAAGAGACTAATATACAGATTAACAGATTTGGTCTATTGGCAGACAAATGTTTTATACATAAACCAATATAATTAGTTTAAATTGAAAGTTTAGGCATTCACGGGTTTCGTATTGCCGACCGCTAACGGTCCGAAGGCACCGCGGAGTCGCGGCATCCGATAGTTTTGTAACAAGACACCTCAACCACATCCCTGGGATTGTCCGCCATTCGGCGCCACAAGACGCCGCAGCCCCGCCAACTGTTCGCAACTATCAGCGGGACGGCCGTTAATATTGTTGTGAGAAAGCTAAACACACGTTGAACAGAAATATTTTTGCCTTAATATTATGTTTATCCAAATAATTAACTAAGAAGCAATAGGCACAATGTATACGATTTAAATCTTGGTTTATCCGTAGATAGAGGCGACGATACGTTACCTAAGTACATACTACATAAAGTCTCCACTTGTAATCTTTTATGTTACATGGTCGGTACAAAGTTTAATAAAAATCACAACAATACTAGAATGTGTATCGAAACAAGTTTATTACGTTTTGGATATATTAAGAAGTAAACTGGAATCAATTCTATTCGGAAGCTATATTACTTTAAATATAAATTCTTTATTTATCAATTTTCATTCGTCGTCTCTTCGGCGTCCCTCCGCCCCCCCCCCCCTCCCCCCGCTCTCGCTCTCGCCATCGCGAGTTTCTTGCCCGCAGCATACAAAGTATTCCAGAAATGAAAAATGTACATAAAAATACCCTGTACCGCTACATATAACCCATGTTTTCTTTCTTATATTATATAACACCTGATTGAGTATTTATCGAACGACATTAGATGATGTGTTGATCGCTGCTTCCAACATCCCTTCGAAATAGGAGGCAACAAAGATGTTGATGTGACGTCTCCATGAAACGCTTCCGTGTCCTAAGTAATCGGACTACATGTTATATCTCAACAGATCTCGCAGATAATAATACCTAATATTTAAACGGTTCTTCCAAACAGTGGGCCGAGCAAAAGAAACCAATATCTCTTAGAAACAACTAACTAACTAACTACTCGTATTTCTACTCTTAACTAGATATTTCTGTTACGTCACGAGATTTTCCACTAATAACAACAATATTAGCACGGTGTAAATTTGTGATGAATATAGACTTATGTAGACGTGAAAGTACACGACATAATTTTTCCTTAACTACTTTGTGAAAAGTTCTTGAACAATATTGCAGGGCATTCGAAAGAAGTTTGCGTCAAGCACGTGAGGCACGTGTGGCGGGTGAGGCGCGAGGGGCGCGTGAGGTCCGTGTGGCAGGTGAGGCGAGTGGCGCACGTGAGGTGCCTGTGGCTAGTGATGCGGTTAGGGCACGTGAGGTACGTTTTGTGGCACCATTCGACGCAGCTACATGTATACTTTGATTTATGTTTACATAATATACAACAATTTGTTGAAACCCTTTACTTATGTACAGCCGGAAGGGTAAATATGCTTCCAAGTTGTGTAATTAAGTCTCCAAGGCGTAGAGTTAGACGTAACATGGAAACACAATCTAAGTTAGATTGTGTTGCATCAGCAACAGCAATAACGACTGCAACCTGTCGGAATAACTAAGCACACACACACGGCACCGTAACTTACTTTGTGAACACTACTTGATTAAACATAGACATTTCACAAGAACGCGTACAATTCGTATTTAAAGCGTTCAACGAGCCAACGAGCCAGCGCGTCACTCGCAAATAGATGAACACAAACGGCCTTATCGACGGCACGACCAAGGAGCGCGATTAAACGCATACACGTATTTCAGTTCCACGATTATTTTATAATGTACAGGAAGGGCAGGCGGCGAACACTCCGTGCGCTGGCTGGCGCGCACCTTCATCCTTCCTCTACTCGCAGACGTCGCTTATACTCGAGAAATATAATCGAGTTCGCGATATTCTTTTAAAATAATCTAGATAACAGCTATGTCTCGAACGATAGAAGTGGCATATTGTGCGCTGTTCAACAATAGTGGTGATTAGATAAGACAAGTTATAAGGGAACTGATAAGCGGCTCGCTCCGAAGTTTTCCAAAAGCGACGCGACGTTAGCGACATTACGTGTGTTGAATACACCACTAACGTCACTCACACGACGCTTTCACCACTACACCGTTATAAATGATAAACAATTTTGTAAACAGATTAAAAAATTACAATAATTTATACGCGCTCCAGATGTTGTACTTTTACGGATTACAATTTGCTTAGTATCCTGATGGAAGTGTTTAGGAGATAGGCAACACTCACCCACTGAAGCCACGTCGCTTGCCGGGGCTGGCTGCGCTCACAGAGCCCGTCGCATCGCTCGATGCGTCTGAAACAATATTTGTTATTACTATAAACTAATAATGATTGAAAGTGCATGCAACTTGCAAGTACAAAATAATTGTATACTTTCGAGAATTCAGCAGATGAAGCAGCAGAGTACATGGGAACATGTACAAGTAATCGTAATATTTCACGACAGCTAAAGGTGTCGTTGTAACTGTAGCTAAGGTATTGTTTGTTGTTTTAGCGCAACCTCAAATCAAGTGTACTATTTACTCGTCGCGAAGAGGAAGAGTACTACTAGAAGAGACCGCGCCGTCTCTACACATACGGCTGAGATTCGGTTGTGCGAATCCAATCACGAGAAAATAGACCACGATAAAGTGTCATCATTATTTTATTAAGTACACGGTGCGAGGATACGTCAATCGCTTTGGAGATAAAACGCAATGGGGGAGCGACTAGGGAGCGATAGATTGGACAGCGCTCCGCGTCACCCAGCGACACAGAATGCAATCACATGCACTCGTCGATGAGCGTTTCGTGCCGTCGCCGTCACCTAGAAATAGATACAAATCCACCAATGCGGTCGGACCTCGCCACTCGCCGCGGCCGGTGCGGCTGTTGCCAGAGCAACATTGCCGTGTCTACTTGTGACGCGTCAATCTCACAGTACGCAGCAGTCTGCAGTCTATTTCGGCAAATTCACATGGCCACTTGTTTGTTTGCCACCTTATGGTACCATGCCTTAGTATTATATAAAAAAACTACCTTCTATTACAGGAATGAGTGTGTGCAGTACAGTGTATTAAAAAATCATAGTATCAATGTTACATTTTGGTCATATCGATATAGTGTTGCAAGCCATACGTTTTTTGCATACGAGACAAGGAGATGCAGTATTCGCTAGGCTTTCAAAGGGTCAATATACCGATGAAAAATTATTGGTAAATAGGTAAAAGATTTTATCTCGAGATTACCTCCATAACGGAGGACCTTAGGTGTGCCAAAATGTGGACCAAGAGAAGTACAAATAATAACGAGTGTAACAAGCTAATAGCTGAGTGATTTATTAACTCAGCTCGGGCGCTCTATATAGTGCCTCTCCGCCGCCGCGCCGATGCATTTTCTCTGTGCATTGTCAGCGAGTTGCACTCCAATTAAATTATCATTACAAAAATTGTAAATATGTTAATCATTTAATTACTTTATAACACATAGCGTATATTATAATGTGGATATATTATTAAATTTTAATTTGAGCGATTGAATTGAGTTATAAAAACCCTAATATTTTATCGTTACAAGTATATAAGTCATGTTGGGTTACAAACTATTGTTATTTACTCGTTTTTAAAAGAATTAAAACAAATTAAAAAAGGTCGCCAAGATAAGCCCAATCTCGATGATGATGTATCGTTTGATTGCGAAGACCTTATGACCTTCAAATAGCACCATGTTATTTGCAAGATTTGATGACAAACGAGACACGTGACTCTAATTAAAAGTTTGTTAAAAGTGTGGCATCTGTAGATTTTGAATCATTGAGTATAAACAACTAATGTTACCACTGCCAGAAGTACTTACGATTTTTCGCAGTAATAAAATAAAAGCCAAAACATCCCACAGAAATTTTGCCTTAATATACCAAAATACTTGTCCTAAGCCCCGAATGTGTCGGTTTGTTAACATTTTTGGTATCAAACAACAGTTCATCTCTATTGGCTGTTACTTGTTAATAAAGTTACAGAAAAAGCATTTTACTTTGACCACCTAAAAACAATTTCTTGTTTTCAGGCGGTCAAAGTAAAATGATTCAATAAGGGCATTAGCGTAACACGGTCAACAAAAGGTGATGAAAGTGCTTATCACTCTAACTCTATTCTATTTCTAACACATTGGAATACGTGCCAACCAGCTTGGCGCCTAGCCCAATTATTTCCTCGTATCGTAATATATTTCCTCGCAGCAATATGGATCAAAATTATATGTAAACAAATATGACGTCACTCGGGGTATGTGCTGCAATGAGATGCCGCATGCAATGTATACAATACGAGTGTGTGGCACGCACCAAGCCACGGTGGCCGGTGCAAGCCGCGACCCGTGAGCCGCCACCTATACCTACTCATCTATTTTATACTTCTTCATATCTTCGGTAGCTTATTCCTCTTCTCCCAAAATATAATTTTCACAATTCAAATTACAATTGAAAAAAAATTACATTTTGAGAGTTAAAGTAAATACTACTAAGTAATTAATAATAATGAAACAAAATAAAGTCAAACTGAATAAAGAATCTATATATATATATATATTGAGATTATATTTACTTATACAAAGCCGCGTATTACATACGAGTATAAGACCGAGCGCGCTAAAAGAATTTTTAATAAATAATTTATTGACGCCGCCATTGCTACGAGGCATTTCCGACTCGCGCTCGATATCGAAATATTTAAAAAATTAATTAAATAACTACGTGCCGGTTCCAGTGCAAATGCCAGTGATGGTTTCCGAGCGAGCAGCACATTGCACATCAAAAAGCGAGAACTTTACTGTGATTATAAGCGACTTGTTTGCAATTGTAAGATTAGCCTCTTTGAAAATAAAATGTTTTTCAACAGTTCATGAAAGTACAGTGAATGTTGTTCCAATATAACAAGCAATGTTTGCACCCTCTACGAGACATTGCCAGTACCGTAGCGGCTTCCTATCGAATTAGGAAAAATTAGGTAAAGGTCGACATTGTAAGTGCATTTGAATCGTTGCGGTGCTTTGATTTTGATGGCGTGGTCGTCGTGCTGACGAAGCACCCGTAAAGATATTATTCCTGTATATATTTATTAAAATGAATCAGGCGAATGATAATCTTGTATAGGTGTTTCTAAGGAAGACAGCCACAGACTCACAACTGTGGCGTAAATATAAAATAGTACAGAGCAAGTGCGAAAATAATTATATATCAAATTTAATAATAATAAAAAGGAGGTCAGTGAAATAGAGTGCTAAATTAAATTATAAAAATAAAGGCATTTCATGCAGCGTCTGACTCAAGCAAGCAGTGGTCGGGGCCGCAGAGAAAGGAACTTATGGAACATTACGCACGGTTTCCTAAATAATTGCCTTTTGTGTCGGTCCTTTAGTCCAACTGGTTAGAGAGAGCCACATAAGGTGAAAAGAGCAAAGTTCTATAAGAGGTAGTACTTTAAGTTAGTGGATCTTTAAGTGGATTAACAATAAACATTTTTCACTACTATACGGATACACCTTTAAAATAGTCGTATAATATATTATGACACACATAGCTGCGGATTAAAATAATATGTGTATCAAAGCTGGGAATCGCGCCGGGATAGCTGTACACGTGGCGCGCATTGTGAAACCTGTGTGCTTGGTTCGTTCTATCTCTTGTGTTGTGTTGTGGGAGACTGATTCGCAACTCGAGCCGATACATTGTACAATGTTTACTCGGCGCGTCGCATCAATATTTATTCACAGGCATTGTAAACATGGTCGCTTACATCTTCGACACATACATTCAACACATTTAATGATTTGTCGTCCACAAGTGTACGTGTGTCGTTCCTGCGTCGCTTGCGACAACATAGTGCTGCACAGCTTCCGCCGACATTCCCGACACCTACGTTGCACATTTATATTGCAGTCGCATGTAAACATTTGCTGCAATATTATAAATGACGATGTTCGTGTAATACAGTGGGGAATACAATACGGGAACATAATAATGTAAAGGACGTTATTATACTTGGTATTGTACAAATGGTTAAATGATAGTAATCCTTATCATAGTAATTGGCCTATCGTCCTACAGATCAAACGGCAAAAAATCCCAATGGATCGATCGGCCAAATGGGAAACAGTAATTTACAGACCTGCTTAGAAATTACGCATTCTCCTAGTGATGTTATATTTGTCACGAAAACACATATTTTTAATAACAATCAACAGTGAAGTTCGATATCGCGTCGTAATTATTATAAATAACTGTTATCATGTAGAGGATGGTATTGTCAGGCAGGGTGCATGCACCTAAACGGCGCGGCGACGAGAGAAATGGGGTACAGGGGCATGATACGAGCTTACCACGACAGCGGTCCATGGGAGTGGTGGTCACCATGAAGATGCCGCAGGCGAGCTGCGAGCTGCGTGTGATGGTGCAGTGGAGCGGTGAAGCGCGGAACGAGCGAGGCTCGGTCGCGTCGCGGGCCCACTGCCGCCCGCTAGCCCGCTAGCGCCACATTACTGTGCAAGCCTCGTGCGACGACCCATTCAATTTCATATATGGAAGCGGTCGCGCGCGCACCCGCGCCCTCGCCACCGCGCCGCACGCCTCGCCTGCTATATTTTATAGCATCGCCCCTCGACTCGCCCGCCGCCCCCCCGCCCGCGTGCGAATCTCCCAATGTTCACGCAAACATCAACACCACATTCTTTATTATTTAATTTCTTTACGAGGCACATGTTTTTTTAATTTGAGATTTATACAATTTAGCCTGTTATACGAACGCGACATTTACATTCATCAAATAGGTTATGTCTTTGAAAATGATATCATATTAATTTATCAATGAGGGACTGCGTATAATTGACTACCACAAAAGATAGTCCAACATTTTTATTGTAATTAGTTTTTTGGTATTTTTGTTTAGAAAATATTACAGTTGGTTGGATAGAAATAATTGAGAAAGAGAATTAATGAATTGGAGTTGTACGGAAGTGAGATCTAGTTATGGAGAGGAAGTTTGGGGACGCGCGCCGAGAGCAGACTGAATCAGACGGCTGCAACAATGCCATGGCCTTTCTGATAAACAAACAAACAGCAAGGCGCGGTGCGGTGCGGTGCGGTGCGGCGGCTAGTTTAAAATAAACATAGTAGCGGCGGCATGACCACGTCGACGTTGATAACGTGCCACTTAACTCTCCAACAGTTATCAACCTTTCACTGTTTAAAACTGTTTTTTATTGGTCCTGGACTTTGTTATTGTAATTGTATTACGTTGTTTATCTGTTCTCAACATTTACATATATATTTTAATAAATAAAATTATCTAATGACTTTTATAATGCTTTCGCTTATATCTTTTTTATATTTGTCATCATTTTTTAAGTCCATCCTAACCCACAGAACATATAAAACAAATTTGGGCTACCATTATCTAATTCCGAGGTTGTGCAGATTACTGCAGCATTTTATACATAAATAACGATAGCTCCATCGATATATTCCATGACAAATTACCCATATTTAAATCAAAAATAGTTGGTGTATTGAATCCTAGTGAAGTCGCACACGTCTAACATTCTGTTTCTTGTTATGCGAAAGTATGTATATTGTTGTATACACGCTTTTAATTTTGGTTTAATTTACATTTAGTTTAAATACTTACTCATTTAATTCAGATTTTTTAGTTTAATATTGTTTGTAATTTACTCTATTTTCATACTCTTTTGCTCTTTTTTTTCTTTTTTTTATATCATAAGGTGGCAAACGAGCGAGCGGCCACCCGAAATCGCTAAAATAGCGAAGCGACCGTTGCCCATAGACATACGCAATTGCATATGCGTTGCCTACCTTTAATCGACGGAGAAGAGGATGCACAGAAAGAAAATATTTTCCCTTTCCAAGCATCCTCACATCCGGAAAGTTCACTTCCACTTCCACTTCCCATCCTTACCTTATAATAAAAAGGGTGGGAAGGGAAAGAGGACTAAATAAGACCTCCGGGACGCACACTCATCAGACGAAACGCGGAATTGCTTCCACTTGTCGCCTGTCTTCTGTGTGGTTGTGGTATTTCAGCGGGAGAGCCGAGCCAATTCGTGCGAAGATGTTAAAGCGGGCTCTACCACTATTAAAAATTGTTTATGCACCAATACTTTATACATGATGTGTTTGTCTGTAAGTGAAATTACATGTTTCTTGAAACTTTTTGTAATAGTGCCTAAAATGTATATAAGAATACATGTACTTTTGTTGACGAACCAAATAAATAAATAAATTTGTTTATTTTATGTGCACCCGCGGTATTCCCGCCCTTGGCTAATCGGGCGCCCCTTGTAATTCGACATATATAATTGTTTCATGTTTGAAATTATCGCTAGGACGGCACACACGACCTTCTTTAGTTCGCTCGCGCCGCACCTTCGCTCGCGCATTCAGTGTGAACACTCTTATACAAAGTCATATGTATGAAATTTCATGACTGCGCCCGCGCCCCTGAGTAACATAAGAACAAGCACTAACCAGCGGTGAATCTTGCGATTTATTCGAGACGTCAAGAAAGTTTAACCGGTTTGAAAAGTTCGATCGCGCAAACGCCTCGAGGCTAATGTAAACACGCGCCCTTGAGTTAGACATGAACTAAATAATAAGATAACAATTAACTTTTAACTACCATGCGAATTGGTCGAGTCGTCCGAGATGTCTCTCATGGGCTGGTTGTCACATACACGGAGATACTAGAATAACCGGTTTACGCGGTACATCATCATAATCAGCTCGCTACACGTCTCCACTGAAGGGCTCGGAGCCTAACCTAAGTTAAGAGTGATTAGGTTATAGTCAACCACGCTGGCCTGTTGCGGGTTGTTTAAATTCACACCGACGTCGACCAATGTCGACGTTTATGATACTCTGATATTCTGATACTGGACTTGGTAAGTAAAACGAGCCATTCGCGCCAAAGGATTCTAACTAATAATGTCTAAAACTACATTGTTTTTTCCCTCCTCTACATGTTCAATTAACGTCTTCTTTGGCAACCTTTTCTTACTTATTGTATCGCGGTATGGCACTGCATGAACAGTTTAGACTGCAAATTTACATACTACTTAGTAAACTCTTATTCTTGGCAATAACAAAATGATATGTTAGTATTATAAACTAAAAGTTCTGATCTGAATCCTGAAAACGACGGAAATTAATGATGTAATATAATTAAATTATAAAGTTTTTATAAATTAAAACAAATATTCTTGCCGAGGTCAAGATTTCCGCTAGCTTCGGATATATTTATTAGAAAGTTTTATAAAACATTTCAGAGATTCATATCAACAACATAACAGTGCAATTCATTTATACATATTTAAAAAAAATCATCACGAGTGATTGTTGCTACAAATTGGTTCAAGTCTTAAAGGGCATCAAGACATATAATTTGCTCGATGCTGAAGAAAACTTTTAACGCGCGTCAGAACAAAACGCAATAGAACGTGTTAATGTTTTCGGAAGAAGAAGAACAATAAACAGTAAGTACTAGTGGAGCAGCTACCTGACTGAGTACCGTTTTCGGCGTGAGCTCCTTCGCCCCCGTTGCTGCTGCTCGAGCTGGCGCTCGCCTCTCCCGCGCTGACGTCGCAGCTCGCGCCCGCCTCCTCGCCGCCGTTAGAGTTCGAGCGCGACCAGTACCGAGCCACGCGACGGTATGCGTTTCTGAATGCTAAAGCTCGAGAGCTTACAAATCTGCGACCGGGCAGAGGGGCACCGCCGTTGGCACAATCGGTACCATCGCCCCCTCCCGTGTCGAGGCCGCCCGCCGTTCCGGACATCTTGAATGTTATTACAGGACACTAGCCCATACTAAATGTAAAAAACCGACGATGAAGTTCAAAGTGTCCCTAGAATCGGCGCTACGGCAGGTAGTGTGCTAGAGGCACCGGCGCTAACCCATGGCGACCGATTGCGAGAGGATAACGCGTCCGAGCACACCGGATGTTGGCGGAATTGTGAGCTGTGAACGACGTCGGATGTAGCTCGCGGCGCATAGCCCGCGGGAGGCGTGCCCTTTGCCGGAGGCGAGTAGCGGGGAGGTGTGCCATGCAGCAGTGCACGCCCACTCGCATCCACCGCACGCATCCGGACGCCTCGCAGGAATCCCGGAACAAAGCCGCCACGATTATTACTAATATGTTAATTGAATTTTGATTTTCTGTATTATCATATCTACAATACTTCTCCTCGTTTGAATTATATTTGAATGGTAGTAACTTCAGATTTCTTTAGTTGCCAAACCAAATCAATTTACTTTGTAAAAAGCCTCTATAAGTCGACAGTCCGAGCAGAATTAAATAAATACTGCAGCATATGTGAAGAGGAAGGAAGAACATTCTATAATCTATATATTTTCCTAAATCTTAGCGAGATCCGTTGAGTTGTTCTACCTATTTTCATTTTTCTCCACATTTATTAGGTCAACGTGTTATTTGTCTTGCAATTAAAAATATCGTAACTTGTTGCAAAAAATACATGTTATATTTCAAAATACACAAATATACGCTAAATATCGTGGCACATGAATAGTGCTGTAAAAAGTTTCCAATCTCTCTCGAGCGATATAAGCGTATAGGCGATGCTTGTTAATCGCGGCGCGGCGGTTGCGGTGGTGGACGAGCTTTCATCGTTAACATTCAGTAGTTAGTGGTCGTTGAACAGTCGGTCAGAAGCCTGTAGCCTGCTCTTTAACCCCAAATAAAAATTACTCACGTACTTACAAGTTAAATAAGAATGTTCTTTGGTTAATGACAATGCAATAGATATAAATAGTTATATAACATTTGTATCTCAAAAATTTAAGTTTCTGTATTTAAAGCAAATAAAAAAAAATTGTTATAATTTCTCGCGGACGAAGTTGCGAGCAACAGCATGTAGCAAACATGATGAAGTCCTCTGTGTGGAAGAAGAGCCGTGAATGGAATCATCTTTAGGTATAAATACCTAATTGAATGAATGCTAAATATCATCTTCTGGAAGTAAATAATTGTTATGTAAGAAGGAGACGCTAAGTGCGGTGCAATATAAATAGTCCGGGGAGTATAAACGCAGCGTTGATTGCATTTAGCGCCTCGGGCGCGGCCTTATCCTCGCTCTTCTTTGATCATGCCGTGGCTCACATCGTACTGTTTTAATACATTTCAGCCCTCCCTAGTATCAAAATTACTAAGCTATGTAAATGAAGACCGACTTTAAAACATATTATTATGCAAACTTTATATTAAATGATATTTCGGTAATTGTTAAAAAAGTAACTGTAGTTTATGTATGTATGTATGTATGTATGTATGTATGTACTTACATAAATGGAGACACTTTGGTCTTTGTCTCCGAATCTTTAGTCAGTTATTGACACGATGTAAAAAATCATTAAATAGAGAAGTCTTCTGGGGGTCCGAGTTGCTCGTCCGTGAGAATTGACCTTTCCAATGATTTGTTTTTGGCGTATAAAGTAGATAAAAGATAAAACAAATCAATTATGATTTATTAACTTGTATTAACAGGTTAATGCGGATCTAGACTCGGGAACATGAACTAGCCGACGTACTAAGTACGTCACGTAAGATACACCAGTTTACATGACTTAGGAAATCACATAGTTAGAGGGCCAACAAAGCAGACAACAGATTTTCTGTGTATCTGAATTATTTGCCAATATTACTTTCAAGGGAAATAATTAAAACTGGTATTGGGTAATAATATTGGCTTGTTTATTTGACTCCTTGTGTTGCTATGTCTGCACAAACATCGGACAACTTGTATCATTGCTCACATCATATTTGAAAAAATGGAGGAAACCGTGTAAAATAAAACAGTAAGAAATTGAGACAAATTATATGATGTTTGATTTAGAGAAGGCGGATGGGATCGTCTGCAGGCAGGGGCCAACAATCAGTGCGGCATAAATGGATGTGAAAGTTGAGCGAGACGAGGCGAGACGAGGCGATCGGCGAACTCAGCTCACAAAGTGTAAACAAAATCGGGCTCGTCGAAGCGATTTCCAAAGGAGACGGAGGAGAGTTGCGAGGCGACGTCGTAACCCTGTAATTGTAATTCTCTCTCCCCTGTGCGCTGAACGGGAACTGCACGGTACATATTTCTACTACTTTCCATTATATATCTATTTTATTTTGATTCGTAATACTCAACGTTGCGTTTGAATAATCAATCTATGTAGAAGTGAATCCGAGGAAAGGTATTTTGATTTAGCATCCGATACATCGCAAGTATATAAGGTACATTATGTTAAGACAATTCAGTGCATCATCGCGATCTAAGATAATTTTAATAAGAAGTTCCATGCTCCCCCCCGCCATAGTCGACTAAATAATGATTTGCATTAAAAATTAAATCAAGTTTTTATATTATTTGCACTTATCAAAGGTAAAGTAATTAAAAAGCTTAATAGCATCATAAGACGTAGAAAATTATAAAGTAGTTTTAGATGTCGATTCTTAATTAAACTTGCCATGTTGTACCTAGTTCGGTTTGTATTTTCCACGCTTCAAAGAAAAGTCAGACTGAAATGAACGTGGGCGGACATTGGGAAACTTTTTAAAAAAGCTTCATTTAGTATCGGTAAAGCGGACGGTCTTTAATCATTTTAAAATGCCAAAGTTAAGAAAACTTCCACACACGATTTAGTTTGTAATATGCTGGCGGTCTTTGGAGAGAGAAAACAAATTACGACGTCTTCCCGCTCTTCTACATTAAAAATAGGATCCTCGATCTAAATAATGGCTAACTTTTTCTTAACAAACAACTTAGCAAAGCCTATTCAAATACTGTTCAGTAATTAACGTATGGGGGACAAGCATACCAACATTTTATTTTATTATTATGGATTACGAACATGTAAACATTATATGTCTCCATTTTGCTGGGCCCCGAAAAGTCTTTAAGGAGTTATTTTTTGGGCCCATTAAGTATGGGGTCGTATTACCCTTGGTGCCATCTGTAACATGTTATATAGACAAAGCTGTGGTAATTGATGACTAAGATGGCGGCATTCCGCCGAGTGAACCATTTTCCCTTTGTAATTTGGCAAGTGGTAGGTAGTATCGAGTGTAGTGAAACGTAAGGCCGGCACGGCAGCGGCACTTGTATCACTCTCCATCGATTAGTGCATTCACAGTAATCCATATTCAGCCGTCAAAGCTGGCAAGCTGAATACATGTAGCGATTACATACATACATGGTACGCGTATCTACCAAAACCAATATGCGATTGACTCGCTCGCTCGCCCGTTCCATTACTAATTCTACATTAATTGCTTCCTTCACAAGTATATATATCTCATAGTAATATAGTTACATACATACCTTATTAATTAATATTATATTACTACAAACTGCCGGTGCTTTTGGTTTACAAATTGTGCGAATATGGGGAATATTCTGTATACCTATAAACATGGCAACTTACTCCTTTTCTTATGCGAAAAAGTGGTTATTTCTATATGCGTCAGTATAGTGAGCAGAGGCATTTCTTTATCTTTATCTCTGTGAATTTGGGAAAAATATACAGTATGGATGCATTTGGCATACATTTATCTTCGCAGACAATACAAAATAATGAAATACATATCGGATATTAAAGTAACGACAACAAGTAGGAAAACACTTGTGTCGCGTGCGAGTAGCGAGTAGCGCGCGGTCCGCACGCACTATAGAATCATCGACATGAGTAGTCACTGCTTTTCTCACAAATATCATGATAACTAGGTAGGTACTATCTCACTGTATTGCATTAATTGTTTACCGACTACAATCACCGTGATTCGAAGATTTACGTTGCCTACTGTACGAACGCCTCAATTGTGATTCCGGTTCCAAACAATTGTTGCCGTTTGTCGTACATTAAATAAGGAGGATTGATGCTCAAAAGTTAAGATAATTGTGTTGCTTATCTTTAAGCAGCCACAAAATGTTGCAAAGTTTAATCGTCTACACAATTTGCAACAAACGCCTTCGTCGCGTCATCAACAATAAAAAACATACAGAGGAATTGAGAACCTACTTACTCCTTTTTGAATCGGCCAATAGAAATAGAATAAATAGAATAGATTCGAATTATTATATAGTTTTCACAGTTCAATGGGCATTGAGCAGCGATAGGAAATTCAAAAAGGAAACTCCAAACACGGAGGTGAATTCAATCATAGAACGGTCTATCAATTAGTCGCTGGAACGTTTCACCCCGGCGGCGGGTGGAGGCGGGTGGAGGCGGCGGGTGGAGGCGGCCGGCGTCAGTACTCCACCAAATATGCGCCGCATACAATGCAGTGCAATGAAAGCAGTACATTTCAGACGTACAGATTTAGTGAAATACGCGTACATTTGTATCGTAATATTGAATGATGTTTGCAAAGTAGATCAGGGGTGGCCGAGTAATAAGCACCCCCTATTGTTAATTCTTACGAATAATATAAATGCGAATGTTTACATGGATGGATGTTAAATGTTTTTCAGCAGGTAACTCCAGAATGGCTAAACGAATCTCGATAAAATTTCGCATAGATGTAGAACTAAGATCCACGGATTTTTTTACTGGAATTTATGATCGGCCACGTTTCATGTGAAAGCCCGTACACACTTGCAAATGTTCGGATTATTGAAAAATAGATTTTTGTGCACTTAATTTCCTCAAAACTCTGTAACGAGCTCAGATTTCTCTTACATAGAATCGTGATCGGTTGCCGGAATCTTGGGGCCCTGTATGGAAGTTTCTTTGTTTGATGGGACTACTTGATTGGGCGCAAAATTTTTCTTTTATGTTGAAGTGCATAAACTCGCTCGGATAAACGGCAAAATCCCCGCTTCGCTTCCACAACAGTAGAGCGGTTGTACACAAGGAAACGTAAATCTTCGAAACCTGGTGACATAAGTCGCTAAGCGACTTAGACAATACGATGTCACAGAGGTTAGATGTCATACAGCACGCACCTAATACATACGTATGCACGATAATGTACCTTTTTAATTCCTAAAGCGTTTTTGAAATGGATCCAGTAGTCTGTCAGTTACTTGTAACATACAAAAATAAATATATTTTCTGTTTATGATATTTGTATTGATAAACATTGAAATGAAATCATTTGCCAAATCAATCATGGCAAAATTTTAAGTATGTATTAATTAAGTCTGATCCCTACACCGTGGTATAGGGAGCTAATGAACAATAATCCGGACAGAGACTGATCATAACGAATATTGAGCACCCTGCGCGTTTACAAAATAAGCACATTTTGATACAAATGAATACTGGAATGTAATTAAACAGTATTACCGGCCGTCAGAATAGGTCTGGTATTTTGCGCTGCCTAATTCACCGGCAAATATTCAATTAATTCGTCGGCCAACGTTACTCATCGATATCGCAAACTGTGATGGTGATTCGCTCTCCGTCGCTACCTCTACCTACCGCTGCTGCTGCCGCTTGCCTTGTTATATGGACGTTTGTAACATACATTATATACATTGAATGGACATTTTAAATGATTTCGGTCTGCTATTACATACACGTAAATATACAATATCTTTTAAAAGGCTATATGTCAGTGGAGCTATTAGAAAGTAGGGAGCGGTCGAGTGGAAGAGGGCGACACTTGGCGGCACGCTCGAAAGCGGAGGGCCGCACTCTGACGCAAAACTTACGCCTTATTAAGTGACAAGCAAGGAGCCGACACAGGCGAGTACTAAATGTCCGCCCGTATAGCTTTTTCCAAGGTTTTAATGGTATCATCATCATATTAAAAATTGTTCTTCTAATACCATACATGTTTAAATAAGTAAAAAGCGAAGCGAGCCAACGGGTAGTAATTTGTAACGTTCAATTCGTAGAATTCGCGCAGTAACGTTTTTGGATAGAAAAAATTATGTTTTTTTAAATAAAAATTAATATGTTTTAAAATTTTGTTGAAAAATTGTTTGACTGCTTTTTACTGTTATTTCTATATACAAAAAAAACTGTTAAAGACCTTACAAATAGCAAGTGCATGTTTTTTTGTAAATAGATAACAAATAAATATATTGATAACTGTGGGTTTCCAATGCAGCGATTGTGTTGACACATGTTGTCGCATCTGTTTTCTCGAAGGGAATGCATGGAAACCGCCGTGATATACATGTATCTTTGGATGTAACCAACCATCTCAATGTTCGCGGCAATCCTGTATATGACAAGTAAAGATATTGTTACCTAAGGGTTCGTCGGGCTGTGCGAGCGGGCGGCGCGAGGGCGAGGGCGAGGGCGAGGTCTTGCGGTGCGTGTGCGGCGCGGGCGGGGGCTGCGTGTGCGGCTGCGGCTGCGGCTTGAGCACGTGCACCGGCACCGCGCCCTGCGCTGCCTCCCCCGTGCCAGGCACGCGCACCACCCACCACTCGGCGCGTGCCGCCCACGGCTCCACCAGCTCCACCTGCTGGCCCTTGCTCACGCTCAGCTCACCGGCGGACGCGGCCGTGTGCTCCGCCACCACCCAGCTCATCTGCGTCTCGGGAACGGCCTACAACAATTTTTTTTTGTTTCATTTCATATTTCAAAAAAGCATTAGTCATGTTCGTACAGAACATGTGGTTATTTTATAATTCATAGTATTCGCCGACTGGTTTATACCATAAAGTGAATGTATAATGCTGTTCAGAGCTTCATCCGGAACTTGAAATTATCAAATATGAATGCAGAGTAATGGGATTTCACCGAAATCATAAATTTTATCTATTACTAGCTGCCGCCCGTGACTCCATCCGCGTGGAATTAAAAACAAACTTAATAAGTAGCCTATCTATTCATTCACCTAAAGGTTCGCATTTACAATAATATAAAGAAATATTAGGATTATTTTAATGGTCCATAGCCAATCTATGAAGATAAAATGAATTAGTGAGAATACAAAACATTTACATGCCGGATTAGTTCTTCACTGAAAACGGAATTCCGACTTATACGCCCCTAGATATGTTCTCATAATGAGGAAAATATGGAGTATAACAAATATGAATTCTAAAAACGCCAGGCTTTCGAACGGGAAAACGTCCAGCATCAAAGTGGAAGTAACATTTCACAAAGCCGCTTTGAGCGTACCAAGCCGGCTTGGCGGCCGCCCCACCGCCACGCCGTGCCGCCCCGCCACCTTCGTCCGAGTCCCCGGTAGCCAATTAGTTATTTAATCGTTACAAGAGTTCTTTTAACTGTAACTGTATATATATTTTGTAAAAAAAACGTGGACGCCGGGAGTCGCGTACTTATTGTGTATCGATTCGTGTTTAGATCATTATTGATACGGAAGCTTACACTAAAATGATATACAGATATACCTTCATTATTTGATTAATTAGATATCGAAGGTTTTTGTAACATGATTTTATGCATATTAAATATAATAATTAACCTAAAAGTGTAAGAACGATGTAAAAGCGCAGCGGTGAGATTAGCCGCATTGTGCTGCGAGTTGTAAATACACTATTTGCACTACATATACTTCTTTGATTCTTAATGTGACGAAAATTTAGCCTTGTTGGTATATATATGACGTACAGTGATGATAATAAGTCTGCCAAGGGATCAGTTTGTTTTCCATTTTCCATAACATTCTTACTGAAGGAATCCATTTTCCGTCCACATATTACTGAAAAGTAAAATGTTTCTTTTTTGTTTTCCATCATGACAGTCCATGTAAAACAATCGATACTAGATTATGACTAATTGACACTGAATCGTCCGTAAATTATTATTCATGAATTTTTATGTCCGTGTGTACATAAAGAATTCACGTAAATGTGCCATGAAAGTAGAGGAGCAGCTCGCGGGCGAGGCACGGCTCTCGATTCAAGTCAATACGTCGAGCTTATAGATAAACGAATTTAGCAATATGAGATAAGGCATCGATAAGGCCTTACAGTCACAATGAAACAAACGTATAGAGGGCCATGTAACAGTAGAGAACGTGCGCGCCGCCAAATGGAAATATTGTGCGCCGTTACCAATATTGAAATGTAATAGCATTAGGTATCTTAAACGTTCTGCAGACGTAAAACGATAAGGTTCGATATATATTTGTCGGAAAAGAGGAAATGTGTATTACGAGGCAAAGGATCCCTCCGGAAATGCCGCGTTACACCGCCGCGGCTCCACTCCAGTCGTCAAGCTTTTCTTGTTCTTCTCCAACAAATTTATTTGATTGAATTTTGACATTTAATAAGCGTTTGTTAATTATGATGCTAGTGTTATTGAAGAAAGCCACCGCTTAATTATTTCTTCCTTGACTTACTTGGTGTCAGTTTTTCTATTTAAATATTTTAAAAGGGGGTGGAACGTCGTTCATTGAAGGATTATTAAAAACGAAGAACAGATCACTTTTATAGCTTGTAGTTTGCACTCGGTATCAAATTATTATTAAACAAGAAAGCAGTGAAGGAGTAGATGATATGACACGTGAGATCAACATTCATCTTCCTCATTTTGTAGTACTACTTCACCGCTCTCGATCGGCTCATCTTTTCTATAATAACGTGTTCAGCACACCGACCTACCTGTGGCGTACAATCAATTCTGTATAAAATGTGACTCGATCGATCGATCGATCGATCGACGCTTCGGCGTGACTGGGTACTAGACTAATTAAACATTTTTATGTTATAAAATAAAACAGTTTCCGTTCTGTAAACCATTTAAACGCTTCAATAGCTAAAAGTCTTTGACGAACTTTATTTGAAGATGAATTCGAAGTAATTAATTAACTTTGAAATGGAACTTTATGAGTTTAGCATAAATTACTACTTAAGTTATGAAGCTGTTTCGTATTTACATTGAAACAGCGACGCTATTTGCAGACTTAAAAACAGAAAAGCAGCAAGCAAATTGCTTGTAATAAGAAATTTTAGTATTGAAGTACGTATGTATTTATATTTTTGAATTTTAAGAGCTATCCTCGTCGCGATATCAACAAACCTTGCATATTTCAGGATCAACTACAGCATAACTTCGTACACATAATATATAGGTACATAAGTATATCCAGCAAATGTAACGAAGGGACCAACTTTCCTGACATCTCAAAGGTATTAATTGTAAACTGTAGCAATGAACCTAGCCTGGCCCCGCACCGCCATACCTAGAAAATTTAATTAAGTGGGGGAATGAAATTCAGTGCTACCGGTAGTTGTGTTAGCCGAATATTACAATAAGCTGCATCACATACTCAAACTCAAACAAGGGTCACCCTTGTCATCGCTGCTTATAGCGGACCGGATAACGATTTGTACATTTTAATTCATAACGTCTACTTAATTTAGACCAAAAACTGTGTAGATGGTATTTATTACAGCTACGACCGTATTCTATTATTTATTATGCAGGAAAAGCCTTCATGAAAATTATTGCCTCGTTTTTTTTAGTTATAAATTAATTCGTTTAACAAAAATGGTTGGAGTTGATTATCGAGTTCAGTACAAAGTTTCCATACAAAAGCATTTGTTCGGATTCCCATTTTAACAGCGTTATAAACAGGCACAGGCAACAGAGCGAAGGCAGGCGGGACTCACTAGTTCGTCTCGTATTTCACCTAACATCATGTAGTTAGAACCTAGCATTTGTTAAAATTAATAATAAGGTAATTAAAACTTTAATGCGATATTTTTATTTATTTATTATTATTTGGGCCCTCTATTAAAATTATTGGTCGAATTAATGATTTCTTTATATTTTAAGTAGAATAAATAATTAAAATATTCTTTTAACTAATTTGTTGCGGAGAGACTGACAGACACTCAAAGAGACAAAATTGGTTTTTGTCATAAGTGAGAAGATTTTCTTGTTGAGTCATGTAGTATTATATTAAAATTGCAGTAAATAGTTTGATCTATTATATGTTATGTTTCGACACCTGACACGTATACGGGAGTGTTTAAGCCATTCATATATTATTTTAATAAAAGTGAAATATTTCTGAAATAATCGAAGACTATTTTTCAATTACAGTTTATGCAGTAGCATTCAATTGATAAAATAGATTTGCTTTGGTTATGATAATGTAAATAACGGTATACAAAAAGAGAAAATAAAAAAATCAAGTTAAAATCAAGTTTAATTTAAACTTTATGATAAAATGAAATTTAACATCGCATAGCATCCAAATAATTCCATAAGAAGGCAAACAATGTGGAGCATTTTGTTTGTGAGGAAAGATATATTCAGTGCGGCATTGCCCATGCCCTGAGGATGACCGCCTCAGGGCATGAGGCATGTCATATACAACGCCGGCATTGAAAGTGTAAACATCAACGATGGCCTATATTCAAACATACCAACTATTAATATTTTACACATCTTTCAATGGAAATCATACAATGACGTTTTTTTTTCAAACTGTATCCAGAATAGGTTTTATCATCGGAAAAATTATAACTTGTTTTAATTATTCTACGATATTATTCAATAAGGTGATCGCTATGGTAATAAGAACGAAAGGCTTTGTAATCCTATATTTAGATAGACTTATGATTAATTCTCAATCCTTCGAAAGACCAAATACGATTGACTCTAGACATAAATTGCTAGTTTTCTGAATAAACTATATACTATTTCCACTTGCGCGCTCATAATTTCCATAGAAGGGGTAATCGCGTGCGACCGGAGCAGCTACTAGCTCACCAAGCAAAACGAGGTCGACGGGCTGCCTCCCTTTTAATTTTTTTTCAGGATGAGATTCTGAAGACGACTATGTATAAGGGTTGAGTTTTTTATAGGATAAAAGGAGCAACGCGCCTGACGTTAAATATTCCGACGCCGATGGACATCTGTAACACCAGAGGCACTAGCAGATGCATTTTCAGCATCTAATTCAAATCAAATAGAATTAAGTCTTTACAAAATAAAGCGAAGAGGAAAAATAGTGATACTACAATATGATAGATAAGATAGTAAAAATGATACGAGCTGCGTTTTATTACATCGTTTTGAACAATAGGCGAGTCAACTGTTATTGCACAAGCGCCTTCGTGTTGTGATCTGACATCGACTCCAACGCGCATCCGCACCTGAATGTTTAACCATTTATAAGTAAACGCGTTGCATTGCTTCCTCCTCATCTTTGACAACACTTCGCTTATAACAAATCCATACTCGGGGATTTATAGAACGAAATGTTATCGTGTAATGTATAATATATGTAAAATAACATATGCACGGATTTAAAACTGTTAATTAGCATTAGCCACTTTTATTTTACTCGTCGTTTTAAAAAAAATGTGCAGTGATCATTTATTTGAAAAGAGCTCACGACAATATATTCTACTCGTATATATTCAAAAGGATTATCTTAGAAAATTTGTTCATTAACTTTGCTTTCTTTCCTCCGGTGTAATAAAAATATAAATAACATTAAAATTTGTAGCAACTATTCCAGCTGACCGATGATACCTCGCGATGCAAATCACATAAACAAATTAAATAAAGTAAAACAATAAAAATATTTTGTAAAGTTTGCATCATTAAACGCGATATATTATTAGGATATCTTGGATGTGATTGTTTAGGATTCTTGGTGATACGTGAGTTAAGGAAATCAATAAATAAATAGGCATATTATTTCATAGAGGAACTATATGTACACAACGTGTACGTAACCGGCGTCAGATAAATCCGATGAATCGTTCAACGGACTATTATTATGAGCGGTATCCTAAGCGGGTGCCGGACCTTGAGCAGATATTTCCATCGGCGAGCCGCCCGCGCCCGAGCCCCGCTCGCGCCCCTCACGCTGCCGACCGCCCGCAACTTGTGACCGACACGCTAAATACTACGTACTAATGTTGCGCATAGTATTTAGCTCAATCAAACTGCCCGATATACAACCGCATTTAGCTTCTACTCTTGTCTTATGATAAATAACATTAGACCTTTTTTCTTTATTTAATAATAAAATCATAATGGATGTATGGATGTTTGTTAGAAGGTATCTCAAGAACGGCTCAACGGTGTCGCTGAAATTTGACATATTATATATAAAATGTGGTGTGAAGTACATATAGACTGCTAATTATTTTTTTTATTTCCACGCGGACGTAATCGCGGGCAACAGCTAGCGTTGAATACAACGAATGAACCAATGTTAGTTGTGAGAAATACCTAAGTTATTGAACATGTAACTAGTCGCGTTATAATTTCTGGTTCATTTTCAATAATTGGCGTCTGCGACTTCCCACGCATGATGAATGACTTTTCACAAAACACGAAATATCTTATTAAAAAGTTGTTTGAGGTTTTTTTTGATTTTTTTGGAAATACTGCTAAAAGTAAAGCACATCCATACAAAACTTAAACCTCCCCCCCCACGCACATCTTAGTGTTCGCCAACATAATCGAAAGTCTGTGCCAAATTATAATACAATTCACGATGCGCAGAAGTTTCGGCAAAGCATTAATACATATATATTGTTGAGAGTTGAGGGTTGAGAGAAAGTTCCCCTAATGTCCCTGAATGCCGGCCGGCTCATACTGATGCTTTACATATGTATTTTGTCGATGACGTTTATAAGTTCCCATTAGCAAATATTCGTATTATACCTTACAAGCGAGCAACCGAGCATTGTAAATATTTTTTATAGTTTTGCATTTGACACATCTTATCTGATTTACTGAATCTTACAAAAACAGAAACATGTTTGTAATATATTTGATGTGAAATCAACTTTAAACCGTAGAAATAAAGGATGAACTCTTTATAAGGGACACGTAAACTAATTCATTTTGAGGATGCATTCCGTCTCTTGTCAAATAATGCATTACTGATATTGTTGTTGTTGTTCCGTTATCGCTCGAAGATAGCGTACCAAGTGGGAAAGGGACAGATGCGCGCTCACAATTAACCAACTTTGACAACAGAAGAAGGCAATCTGTCGTTGTCAAATCTTTCTTTTGGTGGGTCCGCATTTCGACTGTTCATATATATATAACTAATTAAAGATATAAAACTTTTAACATTTATATGAGATATTAACAAATAAAAAAGAAAGTTATTTATTTTTTTAGTTAATTGTGCGATATATAGTCAAATTATTTAAATTAATAAAAAAAGTAATAAAATAACTAAATAATAGTACTTATTTGTTCGATTAATTTTATTAGAAGATTGTAGATAGTTGTTTGTTATGCGCGTACGTATAGGCACTATGACACCCGTCCATTAAGCACGACATTAATCCCCATACTTAATTAATTTTATCCTTACAAAGACAATCTATAATTCGTGTAGGTCCGTGAAAAAATAAGAATATGTTGAGGGAGGGAGTACGGGTACGCTAAAGTGGCTAATGGAAACAATGAATTTGCATACCTATTTATTATTATAAGAAATCTATAAGAATATGTTTACTAAAACCTGAGGGATCGTATCATATCGACCTTAATGCACATAAACATTTTGCCCATATCGCATAATAATTTCAAATGTCCTCCACGCGTGCAACTAAGGAAGACTATTTTCAATCAAAATAGGTATGGAATGATACGCAAATTAATATTTATATATACCTAGAATTCAAGTATCATTTTACATGAATACGTTAACAATCACTAATAAATTTTCTAAAGTAATTGAGCCCTTTGAATATGAAGTTGTTATTGTGATGGATTGAAGCGCGGGAGTTATTAGGAGGGGCACGTGGTGGCAAGGACGAAAGGGCGGTGGGCGGTGCATCAGTGCAGGCGCCAGGCGCGACTCATTCACCTGTCGCTGGCGACCACCCTTCAGCAGGCGAGCGTGGAAGGAACTCGGCGTGTCGATGGTGTGCTGGCGGGAGAGTGCCACATGAGGGGTCGACGTCGAGTTTTGCCTGAACCATGGCAAAGATATTTTACGGCGGCTCCTGCGGGGGTCGGGGGGCGCGGGCCCCGCGAGGGGCGGGGTCGTGCCCATAGCCCGAGCGCCGCGTGTGCCGCGCGGCAGAGCTCGCCGCGTCGCGTCGTCCGGAGCGGCGCGCGACGCTCCGGCCACTGCCGCCGCGCGCCGGCGCCCCGCCCGGCCGCCCGGTTGCCGCTTCCTCGCTCGCTCACTACGCAGCCTCCGTATTGAGCTACACTTCCCGAGCTGCCGACTGCCCGAGTGGCGCGCTTGTTCCATCCGCGACAGCGGTACTGGGTTCGACACCGCAACAGTTGTCCTTAATTGTGTACAACGTTTCCTAATGTATTCTATAATAAATACGCGTCCCGACATACGTAGCATTTCGTTTTATTTAAAACTAGCAGTAGCCGGCGACTTCCTCAGCGCAGAATTAAAAAATAATGTAGCCAATAATATTGTGCCCGTGTGCATCGGTTTCCTTCCTGTCAATATAGGTTCAGCCGTTCCGGACAAGTTTCATGCTTTCGTTTCAAATAAAGTTTCGTCCGCGCGGGATAAAAAAAGTCCAGTGATAAATATAGCCTATATCACCCGGGCTAGTGTAGCTTCCCAATAGTTCACTAGTTTCAAAGCCTATTAAATCCAAATAAACAGTCAATCAAATCTTTTCTCTTTATATAATAATATAAGTATAGATAAATAAACCATACATATGAAAAGGGTGGAGGGGATGATATTGGGGAGAGAAGTGTAACAAAGTTTGATTATAAACTGATGTAAATTATTGGCGTTCTACAACACTCCTTAAAAATATGAATACGATTAAGGGGCCACGAGACATCTGTGTTAGAATTAATCCTTTATGAAAAACAGAGTTGAGACAAATTATCAAAATATATTTTATGTTCAAATACTTGTATTAATGTCAAGGTGATTTTCTCACAGGAAGTATTTAATAGTAAAGGTTTAGTGCGGCGAATTCACCTATCAAATACGGTTTTATAGTTAACTATTTATGAAGAACAAAGATGATATGAATTGCAACATATCATCATTCGTCCTTCTTTCCTTGGGTTTGACTCCAATAACATATCCCACTCCCTTTAAAAAAAACATCCCTAAACGTAATAACACTTTCTCCCTCATACGCAAATCCATTCCTCATTTCGCCACCTTTTATCGTATTTTTATAGTACTGATGCAGTGCAACATGCAACTATCGGCACTACAATCGTTTGGTTAATCTTGCTAAGTCTTTTTATTCATTGGGTTTGTCAATTACAAATTTAAATGATAATTTTTAAAAGGATCGCGCAATTTAGTGTCGGATGCAATGTTCGCAGCGAACGCCAAACAGACATCGTCATAAAAATAAGATGCACACTGGACTCGTAAAAACGCAAACAGAATCTCTTTTACATCGTAAATGTAAATCCATTTAATTTATGATTATCTGCAGAAAAACGTAAAGTACCATGTGTACATACATACCACATGCTACGCTGAGGCCGCTGGCCACACTTAACACCACTCTCCTCACCTGCGCTTTTATCTATACAGCTAAAGAAAAGTGAAGTTTCATTATGCAATATGTAAATTACATTTGCATATTTATAAAATGTAGTTTTATGGCACTTATACAATAAAAATCCATTTTTGTCCGATGTTCCCCGAGTACAAGTAAAAGAGTAAAACTGTGAAATGCCGGGGCAAATTTTGACAGAACTTTCAACAAAAAGTATATTTTTATATAAAGGTGTATAATGTGGAATTCATAAAATATTGAAGCGTCGCTGCACTTAAAGCGTACTAGCGCCGGTTCTAAGGCGAAAAATTGCGAATCAATTAATTGCTATTTAAAATGGTTACTTTTTAAATTTAAATGTAGATTTTGTCGTATGTTTTGTGTTTTAGTTTGGTCTATATAGAAAAAAGTGTCGATTTTCAGACATGCGAATGCATACTGCGCGCCTGGATGGATGGATGGAGGGATGTTACTAAGTATCTGCGATATTTGGTATAGTGGCTCACGACTTCATCCGCATATTTCTTCGGGTTGCAAAATCGATAAACAAAATGAAATAAGTCTATGTCACTCCAGCATAAATCAGCTACCTTCCATCAAAAGTCGCGTCAAAACCGGTCCAACCGTTTCAACGATTACCCGGAAGGAACGTCAAGTTGCAGACACACACACACACACACACATAAATTTTAATAATTGTTTTGTTGTTAAAATATAAACATTTTACATTGATATAAGGACACTTCATTTTCATTTATTTATATAGATTTAGCCGTTGCACGGTTTGGTGAAAGGTGGAACAAATGATATGTGCGGGTGCGGTTGGTTGCATGCGGCGGCCATCACTCTGCGTTATTGACCGCCGCCCGCCGCCCGCCGCTAGCCGACCGGCGCGACCCTACGTGTCTGCACCTCGATTTTGCCAGCGGTGCATTCGTGAACACTCCAGGTAATTAACAGATGTCAGAAAAATACATTTCGCATAAACGAATATTTTGTTTGAATGTCGTTTTTTTTACTCCACTGAAAACAGGGTAATGTATTTCGCACGAAGGTACATTTATTTTTATGCATGAGGATTTGCATATACATATATAGATTTTTTTACTAGTTAAGTCCTTACATTTGATACCCAGGTTGAGGCGGTTGTACTTGTAAATATATGTAATCTGGCATTTTGTGACGGCGGCCTGGATTTTACATAGGGCATTATATTATTTTACAAGCAAGACAAGGGGCACTTCTATGTCCCACCCGATATTTTTCTACGGATTAGCGTTTTTATGTCAATTTAAATCTTTACGTCTATCATCAACTTATTAATTTCCTAATGTCTTACTAATAAATGTTTCGTTATGGTATTTTTTTATATCAAAAGATGGCAAAAGAGCGAGCGGGTACATGAAATAGCGAAGTGACCATGCAAAGACATATGAAATTGCATATGCGTTGCCACCTTTGATCGACGGAGGAGGAGATGCACAGAAATAAAATATTTTCCTTTCCCATGCCTTCCCCTATTCCGGAAAGTCCACTTCCACTTCCCATCCTTTCCTTATAAGAAAAAGGGTGAGAAGGAAAAGGGGATTAGAATTAGGCCTCCGGGACGCACACTCATCAGACTGTAGTTGGAATTGCTTCCACTTCACGCCTGTCTTCTGTGTGGTCGTGGTATTTCACCGGGCGATCCAGGCCCATTCGTACGAACATGTTGAAGCGGGCTCTAACACTATTAACATTATTAGTGTTAATTAAAATAAGATTTCTCATTCATTCACATAGAAAGAAGTTGAGTATCGAAGTAGTAACGTAATAAGTAAATTTTAGCGGAAGACATGGAGTATTCTGCTAGTTGGTTACGAGCCGGCTGGACTTAGTTAGCCGCTTCACAGACAAGTGTAAAGGAGAGCACTTACCTTGTCCGAGTCGGTGGTGTTGCCGCTCCCGAATGACGCCAGAGAATTGCGATCGACGTTCTCGTCCAGATACGTGTCGTCGAGGTCCCTGGAATTGTGCAATCATGTACAACCACTTCTTGTAACTAACTCAATAACTGCCACGTTGTCACACTGAGACTGAGAAACACATAAACCTTTTCCCATTATGGGATCTATTATATTAACAAATCTTAGTATGTAGTTAATACTAATCAATATAACACATTTACATTTATTTTTTCTTAAAACTTATAAGTTTTGTAAAATTTATTATAGTTATTTCATGATATGTATGATTGATCTACATCTATTTTTAAAGCATCGATTATTTATTTCTGTTAAAAGGCAAAAGTAATTACAAGTCATAAGCACTGAAAGTAACAACATAGAAGGATACAGGTGGACCGACCTGCTGGAGCGTTGCGAGCTGGTGGTGCGGCCGCGCAATGGGCTGCGCGGTGGCGTCGGCCCCAGCGGGCCGCGGAAGTATGTCTCCTGCGACACATCACACACGTTAAGTAATTCTCACTCAACTTGACAATCTTACAAAGTGTCGTCGCATGCATCAAATGTACCTGAATAACTTCCCTCAAGCGGCGCACCCAGGTCTGCTTAACGTCGAGCGAGGGCGCCTTGAGCACGATGCGGCAGTCGCTGGCCATGGGCTCGCGGCCCGTCCACACAGAGAACTTGCACTCGTCGCCCTCGATGTGCTCCGTCACGCCCAGCTCCGATGTCTGCGGCCGAATGCACATTGTACACTGCCACAATACTCTCACCAAAATCTCTCACATTCGCGTCACCGTCAGCGCCAGCTACACGCAATCATATTTAAGCCGCGCCGCGCCGTATTGACCGCACAAAAGGTTCCTAAAGATTTTTTATTGAAATAGTCATGATTAAGACACACGCATATCCAATAAAGTTCTCGTTTCGCCCTTTAGTCCCACGAAGTAATCTTCTCGTCCACGTAAGTCCCACGTAAACATGGGAGTTATTTTTTTGGGACGGCATTTGTATGTATATATGTGAATTCCTTTGTGACAGCCTGGAGCCGAAACCTATTGCAGCAATTTTTACGAGGGATGTGTCATAAGATGTCTTCTTCTTCGGCAGAGTGACAAAAATAAATGATTGTATGCGTTTAGCGTGGCAGTGCGGCGCAGTTGTTATATGATTAATTAACATAATGAATAGTTAAGGGTATTAAGTATTTATTTAAATGATTGTGATCTGAGGCTTGTTAAGTATATAAATAAATAAAGTATGGAATTATTCTTCGGATCAACTTTTACTGTTCTATTTTGAATAAAATTAAAAAACAAATGTTACATTCGCTATTTGCGTTGGCAATCCGTTGACCTGATAGGATCAAAATATTTTATCGTGTAGTTTTATTTGGTAGTTAATTTTTGATACTCGCAAATACTGATTTGTTTTATTTAGTAAGCATACTTGTTTTCAGACAAAGGTAGGGATGAGCGGCGAGCGTTATGCTTTTCTTTACAGCAAAAGATAAAACATAAAGCAAATGCGTTGCAATTATATGGTTAATAATAATATTGTTATTATATGTGTAACGTTTATTGTGACAATAAAATATATATCAAAAAGATGCCGAAATATATAATATAATTGGCTTCATTTTGGATGTTTTTGTATATCTTTCCGCTCACTGGGTGCCATTTCCTTAAAATGGCATCAGAAAGCAATTGTATATTTGACTTAACGATTGCTATGTTTACTGACAATCATTTATTTATTATATCTTTTTGCAATGAGAACTTATATTTTTTTACAATTTAGGGGTTATTTTTTGTACAATCCAATGGTAGGGGAGGTAAGGAGCAGTGGTATTGTTAACGTTAAATAATCACAGAAGTGCATTGGCATACACAACACATTGATACAATATAAAAACCTCATTTCATTAAATTTGTTAGAATTCCTCAAAGGGCAAAGACGGTAACACAGGGCACTGTACATATACAAGGTAAAGTCGCGCCGCGCCGCGACAAATTTGCTACTCAGCTGAGAAAACTTTAAAAATACAAAGATGCAAAATCACTCACCATGAATTTAGTCTTGTAGATGTACTTGGCCTTCCCGTGCGAGTCCTTCACCTCCTTGGCGAGCAGGAGGTGCAGGTCGAAGAGGAAGACTCGTCGTTCTCGGCCTTTCTTGATGATCTGGCGCAGGTCCCACACGTGGAAGGAATCCTGCAGCACCACCTCGCCCAGGCTGTCGGTGGGCACGTCGCACCCTTCCAGCAGTGACAGGTGCATCGCGTCGTTCGCCTTCTTCGGCACCGACAGCATCACGTCCAGTCCGTCCTACAAGAAGCGTTGTTTCTTGTTACATGCTGCCGGGTGCCTCTGGCACACTCACCATCTCGTGTAAAGCAGTTACATACATGCAATGCCACATATTACAATTTATTGTTCGCGAAACAAGTCTTCGGATTTGAGTGTTTGCAAACGAAAACGTTTATACATTTTTAGCATTCCAATTTCCATGACGATTCCCCAAAGTTTCAGAGGAGATGGTGCGCACTAGTTTAGTAAATACCTATTAACTAAAAATGTATATGAACGTGTCACGACTGGACGGTAACACTGACGGCGACAACTTGTCCCAACCCTTTGTCTACAATTGTACGTTTGCATTTTATAGTTAGTTCTAAAAGTTGGATGAAGGTAATAACAACTACAGCGATGTTAGAGGAATATTCCGATAAGCAGTTTTGGTTAACAAATTTACCTCATTATTAATATCTTATTTTAATATCACATTTGTTTGCAACTGTCATGAAACCGTACGTGAAAATAATGTACATTTCAATGAACAAATATGTATAAAACTTGTGACGCCAATTTGCAGGAAAATCCCTTACAAGATAATGAAACTGCAAAATATTACTCATGTTGTACGTACATATTTCTGAGTATTTATTTATTAGTATGGAGTGTGTAATGCCTAAAACTACATATCAGTCGCGGTGGAGCCAAACTGTTGTTTCGATTATTTGCATATCAGACAAAGTATTGTCTGTAAGTTAAGTACAGTAGTACTTAATCATAGAATATGGAAAATTACACACTAGTTAAGACATTTTAGCGTGTTTTTTCGGCTACCGCACCGGTCCAGTTAGTCGCACTATAATTCGATTAAGCATATTTTAATTGAAGTTTACAAAACAACTGTAGCTAATTGAGGGGCTCGAAGGCATGATTTAGTTTTGCAATGAAGTATAAAACAGCACAATGATGTCATATGTTTACAGTTAATTAACATCGGTCTATTCCCATCTTTCCCGACAGGATGTAAACATGTTTACATTATATTTATACTATTACTGTTCAATTTGCTGTTTATTTAAATTCTATTTGTTTTCTGGTTTTCAACCGGGTTTCATTTAATTACTGTTGTAAAACTGCGTTACACAATGCCGTACAGGCGTACAAAGTAAATTACGTACATTTTGATGAATAGACAACTGCGATCCAAAGCGCGAGTTGATGAGAAACTTCAGCATGGTCACAAAGAGCAACGGCGATGTCACAATCACCATAACAAATGAAGCACATGACAAAAAGTAGTGGAATGTGGTGGGGCATGGAGCGTGCTATGCGGCGCGCGCTTCGGCCGGTGGCGGCACGGCACTGCGCGCCAACACTTCGCCGATGAGTCACGAGGAAAAATATTGGTGTAATGTAAACCGTCAGTTAATTACGGCGGACGGTGAACTAGTTTGGTTAATCTCAAACATATCCTGCTTATGTTAAAGTCGCGGTGCGGTGCGGTGCGGTGCTGTGCTGTGCGGTGCGATAGCGCGTAATGGCCTCGCGCACACAAACCCGTCGTCGTTAGTGCAGATAAGTCGCCTACCCCCACATTGAGGACATCTTACTTTTGCGGGAATCCATTTGTTAACAAGTTAACACTAATTAGGTCAATATTGATAGTGGCTTATTACTATACCATTAATATGAATATTTCTTGAGTTAATGAAGTATCGCAAGCTAAACAGTTAACAATACTATAACTATTACTGAGTACGTAAGCTGCTAGCTGATAGAAGACAGAAGAGGAAACTTTTACAAAAGACATGATAATTTACTATTTATTTGAAGAAGTTGATGAATGCAAGGCATGCGCTGCAATGTCATAAATAAAACAACAACCTGATTGACGCCCTTATCCCAGAGACCAAGAACTTTTATTTAGCGCGGTGGTGACAAGATCTTATCACAGCTCCATTTAAATTAAGGCCTAGCTAAATCGGCGTCAACAGCTGCATGGTATTGCACGCTGTATAAAATCTTCGGGAAAATTCGACCTGACTTAAATTTTGTTCTATACATGTTTTGTTTCACGTCTTCGTCGCGTAGTTTCCTTTGTCATACTACGACGTGGAAACTTATAGACAGAAAAAATTACCTCTTATAGGTTTGAATAAGACTTTACATTATTTTGTCAGAATTTAAGACAAATGATAATAATGAAAACTTATCCTGAATGTGGAGATCTATCAATGGAATTTAAGAAGCAGAACAACGTTCTTATATATCATACAAAACAATAACTAAAAACTTAAAAATTAATATCCAGTATCTTTATTATTATTTCTTTTATAGTTGTAAAATAACCGCCTTTTTATTCATTTCAATTGACAATAAGGTCCACAAGAATATATAGCACTCGAGTATTCATTCTTTGAAGTAAATTAATGAATTCAGTCTGATACCAAGTGGAAAAAAGATTTTATTGGCTTATTTAAAAATAAAAAGGTCAAGTGTTGACATCCCAAAGATGGAAGCGATTTGTTTCCCTGTGCGACGCCGTCAGTGTCAGTCAGTAAAGGTAAACAGAAACAGCTATGATTGTAACATGTCGCTAAGCCCTTAGGTAGACAAGGAATTTGTATTCTGCCAAAGAGGTGGCGTGGCATACTGCCCACCAACACCTATGTAGGTATAGTCGCGAATAGGGCTTAATGAATATATTGATGTATATAGTTAATGAGCATAAGTATGTAACAAGGAAACAAACGCAGTTCTACTGCCTGCCTCGTGACGTGGTGCTGTTGTCATTTTATAGTCAGTACAGGACGCGATCATAAACATATCTGTGTAGTGCCGAAACACATCGGCGCATCATCGAAACTAACATCAAAATTAAATAAATGCGCAATTGAGTGGTTTTCGTTAAGTAAAGGTAAACTTTAAAGTTAAACAAAAAGCTATTCTCTTTTATAATATTTATAAATGATCTTTGCAATGCAAAGTGCTCGACCACGAGTCGGGTCATACCTTGATTTCACCCTGGCCTTCGGCGCAGCAGGCCTGCAGGTCCTTTAGCAGCAGCTGGTACTTGGTGATCCTCTGCACGGGTTTGATAAGGTACGCAGCTAGCGGATGTTCTAACTTCCTCTTGCGCTGCACCCTGACGAGTAATACTTTGAATAAGGTGACTGTGACGGTGCACATGTAAGATATTGCCGACAGCGAGAGATACCTGTCGAAGTAGTCGCCGGCGTGCTGCACCACGGCCGCGTTGCTGTCGGGCTTATTGCGGCAGTAGGACACGTACATGTCGAACTCGCGCGCCCACGTCACGAAGCAGTGACCCACGTCCTCAGGCATTGTCGAGTATTTGTCCAGCTCGCGCAGGAACACGCGTTCGTGGAACCGGTGCAGCTCCTCGATGTTGCCGAAGATCACCTCCTCCTGCCACAAACGATCTATTACAGTACATGCTGCAACGCATGTCGTACCTCTACCGGGACACTCTCCTCGTTGCCTTTTACTCGTTAGTATCGCTCGAGCGGCAGCAATATAAAGTAAATATAACAAGAGCCCTGTTAAATTGTTAACTAGATGTGTAAGCATCATCTCGCGATTGGTGACATCGTATCGGTTCAAGAGAACGACCACGCACCTTCCCCTGCAGAGCGGGCGGCACGGAGGCGGGATCGGTGCGCATCTCGCGCAAGTAACATGTGATGCACGTTTCCAGATCCTTGACATAGGCCCGCTCAGTCTGCAGCAGCTCCGCCATTATGAACCTACAACACAACAAACAGATATGAATTAATTTCTATAAAGCACACTACGTCTGTCGGCCCCTTTGTATCAGCAAGATCATCTCTCTCTCTCTCTCTCTCTATCTAACTCGCCTCGATTAGGCGAGAGCTCGAGAAAAGTTCATAGACCGAGAAAAGATAGTAAATATGATTGTGTAGTTACTCCTTGCGTCGCGCGCTGCGGCGCTTCTCGTCGCCGGAGGGCGGCGCGGCGGCAGGCGTTGCCTCGGCGGTGCGCGATTCCTCCGAGTGAGCGGAGGCCGTGGACGGCGCCGTGCTCGTCTCGCTCTCCGCCTCGCTCTCTCCACCCTCCATGGATCCGCTGAACTCCGCATATCTGACGCACAGTAACATCAATATTAAAGGCGGCGGACACGAGGACGGTAGCGCTGCATCCCTCATAATGTGCTCCGTGGCGGCCGTTTACCTGGCGTCGACGGCGGCGACCCAATCCTTGATCTGCACGGCGTGCGGGTGGCCCTTCTCGACGAGCCCATCGGCAAGTTGGGCCAGCAAACGCACGCGTTCTCGGCTTTCGCGCGCCACCCCCGCCGCCGCAACTGCGGCCGCCGCGCCTGCAGCGCCGCACCGCTCCTGCGTCTCGCGGATCCACTCAACGGCCGCGCGCGCAGATCGCTCAAATAGCGCGAACTGCTGGCACTGCTCCAGTCGCTTTTTGCGCACCGTCCAGTGCTCCAGTACCTGCGCAAAACATATAGACACCCGACGCCTCATACACGTTTCTCCATTGCATTTTCATATGTTCACACTTAATATTAACGATATTTTTTGGTTGGTTAGACGGTCGTCATGCGTCTAAAAACATTAAAATCATTTAATTCAGTAGAATAATATTGAAAAAAAAGAATCCACACACCGTATCGGCTTACTGACAGCGTGATAGCAATAAGAGCTTTGAGGCGGCGGGTCGCGTGTTCACAGAGCGTGACGCCGCTGTGGCGACCCGCGCCCGCGATACCATCGCACCACAAAGGGCACACATTGTTTTAAATGTCTACATCCGCCGCCGTTCATAACTATAATATAGGATATTTCTGTGCGATCTATTATGATTTATTATATTACTGTTGTTCGGTTTGGTGCCAATTTAATTGCAATTTCATATAGAGTTATATGAATTAGTACAAAAGAACAATGGTTACATATGAAGTACGAGTGGTGGGTGTGGCGAGCGCACCTTGTTCTCCTGGGCGAGCAGGGTGTCGAGAATAGCGCGCGTCTGGTCATGGTGGTGCTTGCTGGCGGCGGCGGTCTGGCCGTGCACCTGGGCGGAGCGCGCCGCGTACTTGAGAAACGTCTCGGCGGTGCGGCGCGCCAGCGTGCACGCCTTCAGGAAAGCCTCCTTCTGCTCGCCGTGCTTCACGATCAGCGCCGTTACCTGTGGTCGATGTCACAAATGCCATTTCGGTCTTACTCACTCGACTACGATAATAACGATTTCACTTAATTCTACTCTTCTATTACCATATTGTTACATAATCGTAAATGAATGATATGTAATCACCTGTGCGGCCTTATCCAAGTTGTGCGCGGGCTGTTCATCGGCGGCGGCGGGCGGCGTGGCGGGCGGCACGAGGGGCGGCGGCTGGGGCGGCGCGAGAGGCGGAGCTAGCGGCGGGGGCGGGACAGCGGGCGCTAGGGGCGCGAGGGGCGCGGCGCCGGAGCCGCACCAGTCCTCGTCGCGGCGGTACTCACGCTCCAGTGAGTCCAGTACCGAGCACACTTGCTCCGCCGTCTTGTAGAAGTTGAGTGACGCCGTCACCAACTTGTGACGCTCCTCCGCGCACGTCACCAGCCGTTGCCAACGCTCCGTCACCTCCTCCGATATTTCCCTGCCGAAAGCGATTGTTATTATTATCGTGAGCTCAGCGACTAGATAATGCTACATAAGCGCGGCGACCGACCTGATGGTGTGGGGCTCGTAGTGGTTGGCAGCGCGCAGCGCGTCGGCGCGGTACTTGACCTGAACGGCGCTCGCGTGCGTCTTTTCAACGGCCACCTGGAACTGGTCGTGCTCGCGCTTCAGCTGTTCCGCTTCCGCCAACGTGCCCGGGATGGAGAAAGACGCCGCTAGCATCGCCTCGCCGTTGCGGATCCAGCTCACCACCTGAGCAGCGTCCTTCCGGAACTGACCTGGAATCGGCATTCACTCCTTAACATATTTTTTTACTTTGTCGCAAATGGAAAAAAGAAAATAAGTCAACTGAAACGTTGGAAGCACGACTGTGATCCGATGGTGACATAGATATAGATGTGCAAAGATGTGGTCGTACCGAGCTGGACGCACTGCTCGAAACGCGCGCGGCGCTCCTCTGCCAGCTCCTCGAGGTCGAGCTGGCGGTCGTGCAGGAAGTCGAGTAAAAGTTGCACGCGCGCCTGCGCGTCCGGCGGCGCAGCGTCGCCCTCGCCGCCCGCCGCACCGCCCGCTGCGCCTCCCGCCGCACCCCCCGACATCGCCTCCGCCGCCTCAGCGATGGCCGCCGCCAGTTCCTGACCTTGCTGCACCACCTACCACGGAAACAGCCACGCTTGAGTCCGCTAACAAAACGTCCCAGTGACTCTCCCATGGAATGTTGCGACGTACTTGATAAGTGGCGTGCTGCATACGCGCGACGCTTTCGTTGTGCGCGGCAAGCGCCTGCTCCGCTTGGTGCGGCTCGCGAGGCGGCTCCGTGCGCTGCAGCTCGTCGCCCCACAGCTCCAGACGCGACGACACCTGCGCACGCATAACACTATATTGATGGTATATTAATACGTATATATGTCTCTCGCCCGACTACAATCTTAAGTCATCCGTTATCTTACCCTGCCCTTTACTTTGGCTTAAAGTTAAGAAATTATATCGACACGTAGTTCTTATCGGTGGACACGAAATGCTTTGAATATGTATGTAGCGAATACTTGGTAAACAAATACGTCGGTTTATATTTAAACCTGCAGATAGTGAGAAGAAGTAATGAAATCAGAGAAGATATGTAATGCCTTTTGTATTATAAACAAGGCGACCGATATACCTCTAATGTCGTTTACTTAAAGAATGTTTTTAAATATTAACTTAATATCAATATAAATTTATTAAAAAAAAAACCATTGGTTCTTTTACCCTAAAATATTTGTTGTAATAAAATCCTCTTAGATTAGTGTAATGTATACTACATTGTATGCATTATGCATGGACACAAGCGTCTCTACACGCTTCATCGAGGGCGAGCGATTCCAGCGAGTGCGGCAACTTGTTATCGTTGTTGGTCGCGCCACCGGCTGGCATGCGTCACGAACCGCGCTGCTCAGAATGCTATTGTGACCATTTTTCATTAAAAATATCCACTCCACCGTCAAAAAAGGTAAGGATCGGAACGGAAACAAAATATGTCGATACTAGTTTTGTGTAGTCGTTAAACTTGTCTTTAGTTAGCTAATCAAATACAGGTACGGTGATAGATACAATCGTCAGTGGGTCAGTTTCGATTTCCGATGCCGCCGATACATACACGGAATGGTCATTACAATTTCCTTCTAGCGAACTGTAAGCTAACATCGCTAGCAGGGAACCTATGTTGGTGTAATTATTTGTGGTCGTCCAATGATTCAAATTCGACCATAATTCATAGGAAGTAAAGGAATTTTTTATTAATTAAACATAGCTTCAGGTAAGTACATTCAATGCACATAAACTACAACTTTGTCAAATTTAACGGTCATCAGTTTTCGCAACACGTAATAACGTTTTAACGGTGGTAGAGCCCGCTTTAACATCTTTGCACGCATTGTCCCGGCTCGCCCTATGAAATACCACGACCACACAGAAGACAGGCGTGAAGTGGAAGCAATTCCAACTACAGTCTGATGAGTGTGCGTCCCGGAGGCCTAATTCTAATCCCCTTTTCCTTCTCACCCTTTTTCTTATAAGGAAAGGATGGGAAGTGGAAGTGGACTTTCCGGAATAGGGTTTGCATGGGAAGGCAAAAATATTTTCTTTCAGTGCATCTCCTCCTCCGTGGATTAAAGATAGGCAAAGCATATCCAATTGCGTATGTCTATGGGCAACCTTTTGATATATATAACGATACTAACCTCGAGTGCATCGCGCTCGAAATGTCGCAGCTGCAGCGTGAGCTCGAGGCGGCGCTCGCGATCCGCCCAAAGGTCCTCGAGCGCGCCCCGCGTGCCGCGCAGCCGCTCCAACGCGCTCTCCACGGCGCCCGTGCTCGCCGCGTCCGAGTCGCCCGACGACCTGCAACCATCGCCATACGCTTTGCCGCATTCCCACCGTGTCGCATCACCTCCCAATATCAACGCGAAGCTAAACAATCACTTAACAGACCTGCCTCGCGTAAAGCTCTGCATCTCTCTGGATATTCTGTTGTTATGTCCAATATACTCAGTAAGTTATTCATATATTAATTATTTATAGTTCCATTTTACATTATTACAGGACCGATTTTAGGTCTGTTTTTTATCAAATGTAGAAGTTCCTTTTGAATTTGTTATATGCTTAAGTAAAATCTGTTAACTAACAGAGTTGGTGTCAGATCATTCCACAAGTTCCAATATAACGCGTGAAATGAGACGAGAAGGCGACTCTAAGAGGGAAGCTATTGTACCCGTCAAGGATTATCATCAGAACTTCTATGACTGATTGATGTTCATAACTTTCTATAAATTTGACTGCAAATTTGCTTACACAATTTGATTATATTTAAACTACAATTGTGTAAATGTAAATAAATATGCGTGTAAGTGTAACAATGTTGTTTTACTGCTAATTCGCACAAATACATATTCATACCTCCATCTCAGACACTGGACAGGAGACTTGTGCCTGTGCGAGCGCCGGTGATATTTGAGCATTTTGTAACAAAATGATCATTTCACCACACTCATTCGCACCAAGTTCGCATTGGCTTCGATACAATCATCTATCCACCCGCACACTTATCTGTACGATTCAGTAGGTGATTTAATGTCGACACTGAGATACTCTCGAATATTATGCATGAAATATAACCCTGCTGTACCTACACAATGACACCTGTACGTAACATCAAACTCTACGGAACTTCACGGTGTGTGTTAAAAATTAAGTGTTTGGTAAATCGACTAGTGTGCGTATTACGCGATGGCTGACTACCGCTACTGTTATGTTACGGTTACATGTGCACTGCACCGCGCCGCGCCGCGCCGCGCCGACCACGCGGACGCGAACGGCTCGCCTCCCTATTTGTTTACTTCGTCATCTTGACAAACTTTTTATAAAATCAAGTAAAGATATTATTATCGACTTCCTTAGATATAAAACGATAACAAACGTCGAACACATATCCGTTTAGAATGTAACGTTCTAACAGTTTCGCCAATTACTATTATTATTTTGAGTTAACGTTAACCGAAAAAACTGTACGTAAGTAGGTACTGTTAGGAAGAAAATACGACACTGTGCCGGTGTATCGGTGCAACACTAGCCTTATTAAAATATCAACGTTTATGCCCCCTCACTAATCAATCTGTCACTTGACTTGGTACGACAGCGCGTCATTCGCGCCATAGGATTCTAACTAATAATGTCAAAGTACCTATAACGAAACAAATATTTTAAATAAATGCACAAAGTGAGCCGTTGTTTTTATCTACTCTGTTTTAGCGCGACTGCTTTCCAAAAAAGCATTAAACAAGAAATAAACTGATTTGGGGATAAGATACGTTACACTCTGGCAGATTCGACTGGTGCTTAAGAATCTCACAGACACTTGAATGCGCTTTGAAATACTGGCGTCAGGTTAACGCAATGCAACATCCCGTCATTGTTAAAACAATACTATGACAGAGTTTGGAGGCGGCCTGAAACGTTAGTCAACATTTAGAATTTCTTTTCGTAGTGTAAAGACCCGTTCTGATGATACCAATTTCTTGTATAAAACAGAGCGATAATTGAATACAATAATTTGTCCTGTCCGCCTAATTTACTTTCTTTATTTGCAAGCACTCATTTTTAATTATTTGAGATGAGTGCGAGTCATTAGAACATAAATGCAACTTGTATGTTAGGTTAGGTTGGCAGAACATTAGAAAAGTAACGGCCAAGTGTGAGCTATGATTGCTATCAGCGCGCGCACAGGATACTCGTTATTGGATGATTGGCTCGCGGGGCTACGCTCGCACTGACTGCCTACAGGACTCCGAGCCCAAAAGCCATCGTGCACTGTCAACAATATCACACGGTTTGAAGCCTTCCTTTGAAGAGACTCAAGAGACAATTTAAAATTAGTTGTAAAATCATCAATGACGTCACCGAAGTAATACACAAATAAATTGACGTGTAATGACGCTATACAAACTTTAAGGGAGTATCGCGTCATCGGTCGTCGTCTCGTTAACCCTATGTCACTTCGAGGCAGATTATTATTATCAAAATTGGTTCATCAGTCATTTACGCTACAGGAGGTGACAATACAATTGAACAACATATAGATAAAAACTATATACTACTTACATGCGACAAAACTTTACTGTTAAATGAAAGCCTTTAAAAAAATGTACGACCATAAGATCTTTTAATTTATAGAAATTTGGATGATCTTAACAATAATGGTCAGAAGCTCACAAGCTACGTAGAATAATCTTCCGCCCACTGAGCACACAGCGCGATGCCCAGAGAGCAGTGTCGCCGCCCCACATTGGCCGGGTCACATATGCCCCGACAAGTGCTTGGCTTCATTCACAGACATGACAGGGAGGGCCTATGTTCGACTATAAAAAAATCATAGCTGGTAATTCATACAATTCTATCTGCATGGCGAAGTTAAAAGTTGAGTAAAACAATTTTTAAAGGGGTCCGTATTTAAAGTGCAGGAATCTGAATACAGTTAAAAGCACTCGTAGCGATGTACGGCTCTCCTTTATTATTTACACGACGAAGTAAACATTGAAAGTAGATTTTGTTAGTTGCGAATAATTTCAAAACCTATAATGGCTTTCCATAGCAGTCTAGACGGGAAATCCGTACCTACAGAGTTTTGTATATATCTTAGTTTGATGATGAGTTGCGCCTACAAATATAAGTACGTATACTACGTTTTCCATATTAAATAAGACTTCTACAGCAAAATGAATGCAACAAATTCATTGTAGGAAGAAAATTATATTTAATCCGCGACTTCGTCCGCGGGAATTTTAAAAACCTAAACAAAAATTAAACTCCGCCACTTTACAGGATAAATTTCACAAGCACGTGGTTAATTTCATGTTCTGGAAAATATACAATTTTCAAATAACTTTGCTAAAGGATAAATGTATTATCATACACACTTTCCATTTCCACTTTACACATTTAGATGAATAACCTAAAAACCTTACCAATCCCCTACGTAGTAAGAGAAAACTATATGGAAATTTCAAGTCTTTAGTAGTACTTCGAGTACATGATGTTGCTGAAGTTTGTCATAGGTATAGTTGACAAGTCTGGAATTTGTATTTTTGTATATTTCAGTTGGCGAAGCCCGGCAAGTATAAAAAAACTCATCAAAGATGATCACTAAGTTAAAAGCTCCAAGCAGGGAATGTCGCAAATTGCAAAAACTTAAGTGCGTCGGAACACTAAAACAATGTTACTCTGAATATTTACTTAGCTGCTATTAGCGTAAAGTGCAGATACAGACTTAGTATAAATGTTTTAAATAAAATTTAATTTATCAGCTTTTTTGTTAAATTGGGTTACAAACAAGAAAGACAATGTATAGATATGAAACTAAAAGCGTGTCTGTTTGTTGTGAGGGCGCATTGACTGCATCGAAAGCGAGTGGATCGTTAATGTGAAGAAGAACGCATAGCATCGTGATGCGGCTTCACCAGAGCAAACATTAGCACATCGCAACTTCAGGCTCGGCGGGCGCACTCGGCGCGCCGGCTCGCCAGTGGCGCGGGAACGCGGGCGTGCCTTCCCTTCCCCATCAATTTTTTCAATTATACATAAATGGCGCGACAAAACAGATAGCTGACATATATGTCATCCATTAAATATCGCTATCGCCAAGCAAGTGCTTTATAACACCACCGTTCGCTTGTAGATTCTTTAATGCGGCTTTAGGAAGACATCAGAAAACAGCAACGTTGGTGACTTATAGGGCCCCTGGAGCAAAGGCGCCATGAAAAATCTATGGCCTACAATTACTGGACTTTGCTACTAGTGTAAATATGTCTAAACACAAATTTTAAGATTAGCTGCCTGAAGGCTGTGTCTATTTTTATTTCACTAAAACAATTGCAACACATAAGTGTTGATGAATAGAAACGCGGGCATATAGCCGCTGTCTGTTTGCTGTGGGAGGGATGCCCGGGGTGGTTGTTGGGGTGGTTGGGGATAAGGATAGCAAAGTATGAAACCTTTGTGCACGCACCGCGCGGCGTAATCACCAACAACGAATCTTTTGTAAAATAAAAAGGACTGCGCTGTTATTTGAAAACACTTTCATTTTCTTATTTTCCTTGTCCGTGAAATCTCTACAAAATTTACAAAAACTGCATGTTACGATAAATAAAAGAGCAGTTTATTAAATATAGAAGCAAATTTATATTTTTCTGTTAAGCTTTCAAGTTTTTAAAAACTTAACACACGCTTCGCTTTATACAGCAATCTGCGAAAGAAGTATGAAACCGGAGCACGCCACACTCGAGCTCGTAGAAGGAACAATTACAATATCAAATTATATGTCCTCAATTCCTAATGCACCGATTCAATTGAAAGAATGACAATTCTTATAATGCTTACGTGGTAAAACAAATATGTAAATATTTGGCGTCTAAAAAATTTACATATAAATAAAAGTACGTCATATGTAATGCAACTAAAAAAATGCATTAAAGATAATGCATGTTTCGTAATGCAATTGTCTTCAGCTCAAGCTCTGGCGCGAGATGACGAAGCAAAGAGAACTGCGGCTAGTTGACAAGCACGAGGCTCGCGGCTGCGACCGCTTATTTTCCGATACGTATTCCGGTAACATCACACACTGACAGATAATGCGGGGCCTTTCTCTAGTAAGCGCGTGCTATCATTCCCAGCGAGAAATGCGTTCCGTGACGATGGATAAACAAGATTCAACGCGAATACGCCTCACCCCTCCCCACCGCAATACTGATGCAATTAACTCAGTAGGGTAGTAAAACCTAAATAAATTGTACAATTTAAGAAAACATTTGACTTTCATTAAAGGCAACTCTATTTAACAAGTGCGTCATCTAAACTAATATTATAATAACATATAAGAATGATTTTATTGTTTGTTTGCATTGAATAGGATCCGAAACTATAATACTAAACCGTTTTATGGGTGACATATGTTATATATGTATTTCTTTTTTCATATGTTGCCAGAAATAGTGCGAGTTTTGTTTTTTCTTTTGAGCGCGGAGGTCAAGAGCGGTCCTTTGCCAAAGTAGACTTCTCTACATTTCAGCAAAGCCTACGCCTTACCTCGTGGACTAGATTTTTTCGGTAAAATGTTTCATAGGATAAAAAATCTCTTACATTAATGTTTATGACGCCGATGTTTAGAATACAGCAGCACAGATAGTTCAACCGCTCGGTCCCAAATAGAAAGGGGCTTTGGCTCGTTATCTCGCCATATGTCCAACAGAGTCGGCGAACACAGTGCCTCCATTTATCACCAATGTTTTGAGGAACGACGAATGCTCGTTCGCCGAGACGACAGAGAATAATCACAGCATCAATTTATATATAAAATGGAACATTGCAAATAGCAATTGACCATATAGCAGGAACTACAAATGGTAGCAAATTATCCGGACGGTCGTTAGCCTCGGCATCGAGAGTGCCCGTGTCTGAAGCAGAAGGGTACTCCGGCGGAATAGACCCGGCGAGGACTCTTCATATAACAAACCTGGGGTTATTTGCATACGCCTGGGAGTAGTCATTAACGCCATCCAGTGGCAGATATCACGTGTCAACTTAAGTTCGATCAGAAAAGTAATTCTCAGATACGTACAAAATATTTGAAATAAAAAGCAACCGGAAAACACGTATGGGAAATTTAATTAAATATGTGTTGAATTAATCGAGGCTTGCGAGATAAAGGTATACAATAAAAACGTGAGCCTTTTCATTTATGTAGTTGTGCGATCGAGGTGCATACAGATGGAAAATCGAAGATAGCTGCGTTGATATTGTTCCCACGCATCGCACCCCAAAGCCTTTCCAGAGTATAAGGTACCAATTGGGACAACTGTAAACATTTGTCGAAGGGATATTTGTGGATATGATGAGGATAATAAAAATCAGAAAGAGAGCTCCCCAGACGTAAGAGCGCACCGGAAGCAGCGATTGTGACACAATTTAAATCACTCGGCGCGATCATCAGCTATTGTAGCCGACTTCCCGAGAACTGTAGCCAGCCACAGAAAGCGTAAGTAAAGATGTAAGTATATATAGCTGTCACTTTTGTGTGTTATGTACATTTTACCAGCCATACTAGGGTGTTGAATTTACGAAAACATCGACGATTTGTAAATGCTTTACAAGCAGGCAAAGACTCATTACTTCAGCAACTTTCTGAACTTGCAATCCGAGAAACGATAATCACGACTTACTTCTATCTACCAGTAACTAGTAATGCTCGTTAAGGGCTTATACACAAACAACGAGGTTTGGCCAAGGTATGTTGCGTTGCGCACACGTCGCCGCTCGTCAGGCACTGTCAGCCCGGCGGCGGCGGCGGCGGCGGCGGAGGCGGTGGCGTCGGCGGCGGTGGCGGCGACGCGACCACTGCCCATAACCGTAACGCGATACACCATCAATGCCATTCATGTTCATAATACGTATATAATACGAACATACATAACGTAATAAGTAAACAAAATATAATATAGCGCGACAAAAGTTGCAGTGGTTGTTTTAAAACATTATATTATCATTAATCAAACAATTTTTAATATATATTATATTATATATAAAACCAAAAATGTATTAACATAGTTAATACGTCGTCCATGTGATGTACTCGCGGCTCATGAACATTACTCTTATTTTAGTTTACATGTTTATATTAAAATGTTAAAGAACTGAAGGCGGATCATAACGTGGGAACGTAATTATTAATTTAATGTTATTTTTTATATAATTGTTTTGGAGTAAAAGAACTTGAGAGAGACTGGAGAAACGGAATGTTCTGAGGTCTGTACGATGGTTAGATCGCCTCCGCCCTCGGGTTGCCCTTCGAAGGCAACTTCACCATACCCGGTATTTTAGTGGGGCCCTTCTCTACCCGCTAGCTGGCAGCCGGCAAGGTCATGTGCAGTTTGTAAACAAAACATTATATCAACTACATCTCGATTGTTTGTTCTCCTTTAATGTTATTATTATTATCATTTTATTCATTCACACAAAATTTGATTTTAAAACGTCTGAATCACTAATAAAATAATTTTTAAATTAGTTAACTTCCCCTTTATTTTTTTTTCTTAATTAAATCGAAACCAGAACGAAATCACCATCGACATTATTCACCTATGAATGTAAGTATTTTTTATAATGTAAAACAAATCTTATTTAAATAGTATACAACACTAGTACTACGATACGTTTGGAATTTCGATAGAAGACTATGTCGCGTGGTGGATGCACGTCGCGACGCGGCGGTGGTCGAGCGCGGACTGGCGCCGGAGAAAACTCAGCTTGCATTGCCAATGCATTCCTACACCATACCGCTAGCCCCGCTCCGCTGTTCACGCTAGCCTGGCCGATCACTACAATCCACTGTCTCCTTAACTATTTGATTGTTAACTTCTCGTTAACATTTTATTATTATATGCATTGAAGAAAAATCCCATAAGCTATTAACGCTAAATTTAAATTAACTTTTAGAACTTGCATAGAACAATACATGTAACAGCAAAGTTTTCAATGCAAGTTAATTCTAATATAACATTTAAATCCGTAAAAACAGTTGAATGGATAAATTATTTTATAAGAATATTGATATTTCTTTTGTCAATAACAATAGACAGAGTAAGGTGGAGCGAGGAGTCACTTTATTGAGTCCATTTCAGAGGCGAGTTTTACATTGAACATGTTTATAAATATGGCCGGTAAAGAATTCCAAGCCGATGCTTGCAATTCGGTAGTTGGGAAGTGCACACAATATCTCCATTTAAATGGACAAGTTTTAATAGTTTTTATGTATAACTGTATTGTGTTAAACATTTTCTTATTCTTAAATTAGAGCTTTATAGAACCGTAAAATATGAAATAAAGTTATTGAATAGCATAAGCATAAGCTCGCTACAACGATGGAACGTGGAATTATTTCCAATTAGGGCCGTTGAATGATCTCTATTGAATAATAGTGCAAAAAAAATGTGAATTGCTCTTGAATTGAGATGAGTAGGAGAGCTCAGGGAAGGGGAGGCCTTTGTGCTTGCCCCAGTCGCTGCTAAAACAAACTACGCACTGTATTGTGGCTAATTTATTTGAAAGCAACATTCGTACTGAACTGAATTCGGTACGTTACATTATTATACAGAAATTACTAGATATTAATTAATTACTAAGATATCACATACAGAAAAACATCGCTTCTATATTAGAACGAGTTTTTTTCGTCTTATTTGTAAAAACATTAGTTATTACACTAGGCAACATAAAATTCGAAGTTGGTTGAATATTTCAATATTTATGGACCTTACAAAGGTGCCATAGACAGGTTGTTAATTTAGATGTTGCAGATATTAGGTATGTCGGATTTCTTCATTTATATCTACGTCTATTAAGAAATAGCCGAGGTCTGTCCGAGTGTGTGGCGGAGGGCAATTTGCCTGTAGTTAAACTATTGACTTAACATGCATCGGGTGCGGATGCGGATCGTGTCGACAAGTCGCCCTCTCTATTGGGCGATACTTCAATATCACAGCAAGCGTCTGAATGATTTGATTCGTGTGTTCCGTGTTGTTTGTTAGTCAGTAACGCAGATAGTTTCTGTTGTTGTTTCACTTCAATATGTAAACAAAGTCGTATTCAATTGCTAATGGAACTAATCACATATATATCACTAAGAAACATCGTTCATTATTCACTAAATTGTTAACATTTAATGCTAGCCAACAAGATCGCAATGTGCTTCCACTTTATCGGATGCATGTTTATACTTCCTTACACATACTCCCCGATTCGACGTCGTATTTAAATTAGTCACAAAACATATTGTTTGATACATGTCTACTTAAAAAAGATGTATTCCAATTTCGGTAGGATTAATTGTCGAGGTTCCGATAGTGATTAAAAATATATTAAAGTATGGAAGCGCGCAAGGTCCCGTTCCCGGCAGAACGGTTGGCGAGGGCTTCGGCCTCGACTCTATTGTCTACAAAAGAATGACGACGAACTTTTAAACGTTCAGCATTTATATCGATTAGTCATCGGCACCGAACAATCATTGTTTAAGGACAAATCGAAAAAAGACACGACCTTTGTACAATAAACGATAGTGCTTACGAGTATCGTTTGTTTTTATAATACTGGCAGTAATCACATGTCGTCGTGTGGTGCGGTGCCGGTACTGCGACTGCGACCGGCGACGTATCACCCACCTGAGGTCCTGCAGCAGCGTCTCGCCCTGCGCGATGGTGGCGGCGCAGGCGTCGAGACTGGCGGCGCGGTGCTGCGCGCACTGCTCCAGCGCGCGCCGCGCCGCCTCGGGACTCTCGTCGCCCGCGCCCGCGCCGCCCCCGCCCCCGCGCAGCGTCTCCAGCCATTGCACCAGCTGCACACGTCTCTACTTAGTACCGCCGCATATCGCGTGCAACAAGAACGGCCCACTCGCCCGCCCGCCGCCCGCCGCCCGCCGCGCACTACAACTTGGGCGACGGGCGACGGGCGACGGGCGGCGAGCGAGAGGCGGGATAAGGCGAATAGCACCGGCCTCTTTCTCGTGGGTGTAGAGCAGCACGGCGAGGTCGAGGCGGCGGCGGCGGCGGTCGACGCGCGCCGCGAAAGCTGCCACGTGCGCCTCCAGTTCGCGCGCCACGCCCAGCACCTCTTCCGGCTCGCACTCGCCCGACCGCGCCAGCTCCTCTGCCGCCGACAGCAGTTTCTCCGCGTTCGTGTACGTGTTCTGCGACAGACACACGCAGCTTCGATTCACATAGACCGTGCGTTGTCGAGCCGCAGCTCGGCATCGAATAGTCGACAGATGGATAATGTGTCTAATTTTTAATGTGCCGTGATAAGTTGCAATAAGCACACAGTTGAACGCACCTGCGCGACGTTTTCGAAATGTTCGTGAGATTTTTGGTACACTCTAGCCTTGTGAAGATTTCGTCCTATTCCGGTGTTCTTCTGCAGGAACTGGAGGCCATGGTTGGACAGCCAATCCAGCACCTGGAAACAGTCCGGCGTCATCGCACTGGGAACGAGCGGGTAGGTGTGATCGGTCGAGGTGGCCGGCGCGCACCTGGCGGCAGTCCTCCTTGTACAACAGAAGGGCGAGGCGCCGGTGCAGCTTGAGACGCGCCTGGTGGTAGCGCGCCTCCAGGGCACGATGGTGCCCGAGGATCTGGTGGATGACGGCTAACACGTGGTTGGCGCCCGAGCTATAGTCGGCGGCGGGATCACCTCCGGCGCCGCCGCCCGTCCCGCCCGTGCCTCCGCCGCCGCCGCCGCCGCAGTCCTCGCTCTGTTGTACACGTTCATTATTACAGTCGGTTTTCATCTATTTTATAAAGGAAATCTGTGTTCCCTTTGATCACATAAATATGAGATTACGATAGCTTATTGACGTCGACATACCATATCGGCAGAGTCGGTCTGATGACACACTTGAACGAGATGGTCAAGTTGGTACAGAAGTTTCTTGCTGGTCGAGTGAACCTGGCGGAGGATAATACATAATATTGGGATATTAGGATTTAAATTTAAAAAGTAGCACAATATAAACGACGCGGGAGTGAAAATGCAACGGGATAGGGATCCCCCTGGTAGCGCGGCGCTCACCTCGGTGTAGGCCTGGCACATGTGCTCGTAGAGCTGGCGGTGGCGCTGCGCGTGCTGCTCGAGGGCCCGCGGGTCGGTGCACGGCGCGCCGCCCTGCCCGCCGGGCGCACCCGTCCCTCCTGGTGCCGGCCCGCCCGAGGCCAGCTGCAGCGCCAGCGCGCACTGCGCTCCCCACCCGCCCACCGCCGCCGCGTACGCCTCCGCCTTGTGGTGAAACACCACCGACAGCGACAGCACTGCCGAGCGCTCCTCGAGACCTGGCCACGATGACGCTTTCAAATTTTACGATTCCTCTGCGTTTTAAGCTTGTTCAACTTCAGGGAATCGAAATCCTTCGCAATATCGCCGAAAGCGAAAAACATTTCGAAGGTAGAACAAGTCGAAGTAGGAGGTGGAGATGCTACCGACCTGCGGCAAGGTGCTTGTAGGCACGCTCGAGGCGCAGCGCGAGGGCGGAGATCTGCGCCTCCGCATAGTGGCGCTTGTCGGCGAGCCGGCGCGCCGCAGTCGCCACGCGCGCAACGCTCGGCCGCCCGCCGCCAGTGCACGCCGCCGCGAACCTGCACAGTGCACACGCAATACGTCACCGGCATGCCCGGCCCGGGTCCTCACCTGACCACCACACCGGCTTCGTGACCCACCTAGCGTGCTCCTCCTGCAGCCGCTTGGCCGCGGCGCACGAGCGACCGATCTCGACGTACGTCGCCAGAAATGCCGTTCGATGGTTGACGATCCATTCTAGCATCTGGAAAGGATAAATTCAATTTACGTGTCCGATTTAAATGTTATACTTCTAAAACCGACACCGAAACGCACGCGGCTTCGACATGGTTACAAAACACAACGACCGACGATCGCGGACCGATCGAGGAAATTATAAATACTCGAGTCCACGGGACCCAGTCGATCAAATAAGAAAAGCGGGAGGACCTTTTCGCAGTCCTGCTCGAAGAGTCTGAGCTGGAAGCACTGGTCGAGCTGCATCTTCTTGTGCTGCCAGAGCTTGTGGGCGTGCGCGTGTGCCGACCGCACGGCGGCGAGCTGCGCACGGACGGCGCCGGGTGAGCCGCAGTGGAAGGCGGCCTCGCCACTCGCCTCCGCGCACGCCGCCGCCTGCGCCTGCGCCGCCTCCAGTCGCTGCAGCACCCGCGACCCTGCCCCCGCCCACAAACATGGCATGCGGTCAATCCGTCTCTCCACTCCGATCTGACAAACCTTCGCACGGAACTTTACTTCCGTTTTGGCATATGATATACAATACTTTTGAATTTAATAATAATCATGTAACGTCGCGTTTCAATTATTCACGACATTTACCGAAAACATCACCGCTAAATAATAATAATAGAACATAAGAAAATCACAAACCACTAAGGTGTAAAAAAAAAGTAATATATTAATAGAAAAACACCTCATTCATCAAACAGCCTAAGATATGAAACGAGCAAAGGAGGTAGAACATCGAAATGCACATTGTACAACAATAGGAAGCAAAGATGTAACGATACCGTGTCGATTGCGACATCGGCAGCAGTGGAAGCACATGTGGCCGGGCGCGCGCCGCCGCGCACTGCAACACGTCGTTGTACAACACCGAGCTCATTACTGCTGGTACTAATGGCGCGCTCTCAAATCATTCGGCCGCGAAACATTCCGTTCCATTGGTGGTGGCGCGCGCCCGTCCATCTATCGATTTCCATTTTCTTCCTACAAGGTTGAAAGAATCGCGTAATTTTCAAACGCGCTTCCGGCGAGAAAACCGACGATTACCAATATTATCATGTCATTTATTATTTGGTACACCGATTCAATAATATATTTAACGAGCGAAGCGAAATTTAAAAAAAAAACATCCACGAGGTTATATCCAATGTACAAAAAGCAAAACTACCAGCTTCCTCGAATCCGATACTCGATATTTCTTATATTACTTTCAGTACTTTATTTACTACTTAATGTAACGCGGCGGCAACACACGAAACAGGCGGAGGTGTACCTTGCGCCTCGAGCTCGTCGACGGGCACTTTGGCGAGGCGTTTTCCGATATCGGCGTGCGCGTCGATGGCGCGTCGCGCACCCGTCACGTCGTCGGCGAAGTCCGCGCGCGCCACGTCCTCCTGCAGGTCGTCCAGCCGGTCAAGCAGCTCGCCCGCCTGCCACAGCAGCTCCTCCAGCGCCTGCAACCGACCACGTCGCGTCACGCCACAACCGTACACAATGCTTCATTGCTCAATGCTTATACAGTTCCACTCACCAGTCTCAAGTCGATCCACTGCGGGTGGTCATAATGTAATGTACCATCAAGGTCCGATGTCAATTGTGTGCTATCTATTACCTTAGGCAGAGCTTCGGAGCTTATCATGGTTGTCTGAAATAATAACATTATACATTAATTAAATTTTAACTGTGGGTTGGCCCCATCATTAATAATTTAATTATTAATTCCCTTACCTCAAACTTGTATTTATGTGAGCCAATAGTCGTTCGTTGTTTTTGCCAAAAATTGTCAGGTTTAACTACAAGTGCCTGATGGACGGACGAAGAAAAATGTTCTTGCAGAACTTTCAAAATAGGTTTAATAGCGGCCCATGCTGAACCTCTCATGTCTATCAAGATCGTAAAGCCATGCGTTCTCACCGAGTCACTGAAACAAACAAACAAATAACAAAAATTGGGCAACATGAAACTATATATCAGCTTGTAAGTTATTATTAAAAAGACTGCCCCTGCCCCGCCCTTCATCTTTTCAATTAATGGAATCTAACATGGAACCAGGTTTCCCAAAAATAATCAAATTGATAACCTCTAACCCTAAAAAAAATGAATTAAATTTAACTTATATAAAGATTTGAAAAAATTAAAGAAGTAATAAACTGATATACTAGTTAAGTAAATTTAAATTTACAGCCCTCAATTTTAACAATTTAGTTTTTTTAACAAATTGATTCACTTTGAAATAACTTTTACTTTCTTGTGTGCACATAATCCCTTATATACAAATGTTCCTTATTACAAAACATTATTCATCAGTGCCATACAGTTTCCTATTCTACTTACCACTTCCCTTTCAATTGTTGAAAGTCCACTTCCCTACCACGACAACAAACAAAGACATCTTTTGAAACATCTTGAATAGAACATTTGGAGGACATTGGCCAATCACACTACTGCAACAATATAAATACTTTAAACCTCCCTCACCTGGGTATGCTCATAAGGTAGTGAAGCAAACGTCTATAGTCATCTGGAGCTACCCTGTCCCGCCTGGAGTTTGCGGGGAACCATATGATGGGCCCGCCCCTGCGATCTAGGCCGCCGGTGAGGGCCGCAACCCGCTCCTGCAGCAGGGGCAGCACATCCAGGGCCCGGGCGCCCGCCTCCATTGCGCGCCCCCCACTCGCTGCCTAGACAAGCCTGTGACCAAAGCCTGAAGTTATTATCATGCAAAATGCATACTAATAGTCATCTTGTAATGCCTAAAAATGAACATTCAAATGTTTAACCAATGTCACAGATCTTATTTAATTGACAATCATCATCATATATCATACAATCATTATTAAACCATTCCATTCTAGTTCTAGTTATAATCAGAAGTAAAAATCATATTTGATAAAATACTTGCAAAAATACTTTCAAAAAAATAATAACTTTACATTATGAAATAATTGTGTGAAAAAGAATGTATGAAAGGAATTAAAAACTGTACATAGACAGGGCCAGGAATACTGCGAGTTGACTGTAATTTGATGTTGTAGAATACTAATATGATTATTTAACAATATTGCCTGTGCATACTACTGGGTGTGGCTCCCAACTCTATCAGTTAAAAAAAAACAATAAATAGCCTATGCAAATTATTCAAACTTTCGTGAGACATTATAATAAACTGATATATAAACACGGCTAAACACTCACGTATATTCGTCCGGTGGCGGCACCAACTAGTTTCGAGCCCATCGGGGGCCCTTCATCAGGATGAGTGGTACTGGTATTATTTCACGGACGACGGCGGTATTATTACAGTGAGCGACGGGCCGCGTCCACAAAATAATACCAGTACCACTCATCCTGATGAAGGCCCCCCGATGGGCTCGAAACTAGTTGGTGCCGCCACCGGACGAATATACGTGAGTGTTTAGCCGTGCTTATATATCAGTTTAAATAGCCTATGTGTTCTTCCAGAATATATTCTACTTATATGCCAAATGTCTTTGCGATCCATGCAGCCATTTTGGAGATACTTTCTATTATTCCTCCATCCATCCATACATCATAATATTTGAATTTATAATAATAGTAAGAATGGAGCATCTGTACAATTAAATAATGAATTTATTACAAAGAGGTAGTGGCAGAAAGTAACTTAGCCACAAATAAACAGTTTACTAGAAATTTCATCCAGATATGGTGAATTGCCATTTTTATGGCATTTTGAAGCTACAAAAACAATATAATTTACTTTGCACTCACAAAACCTTAAAAATGCATGTTACTTTAATATAATGATGCAAAAGCAAAAAATGTACTTTAATAATATTTATAACCTGTTTTTCATTATTGCAACAACACAACATAAACTATTTCTTTCCTTCAAAAAGTTTGTATAGGTTGTTTTTGTTATTAATGAATGCCAGTAAAAATTTAAAAATGGATTGTTGAACTAAGTGCATTAAAGACTTTCACTGTTCTTAGTATGCTGGCCAGATACATACAATAAAAAATATGGTTTAACTCATTTTTTTTAACTGGTCAGCAACAATTTTACTTATTTTTGATTTATGTTTAAATATTGTACTCTTAACTTTTATTTCATTAATATGTATAAATATATTGTAATGTAGTAATAGGTTATTGCAAACAAACAAAGAATATATTTGCTGCATTAATCGAAACAAAAATTTGGTAATGAGTATACTTTTTATGCAACAAAACCCCTATTGTTTTACGAAAGAAGACCAACGCCAAGAGAGGGTTTGGGTGTATACAAGATTGACGCAAGCGAAAAAATTCTGTTTTTACCATAAAACAGAACCGAATTTCAACATAAGGTACTATGAAGATTTTTTTTTAATCGCCGATGATAAATTATTGTAGATATATAAATACATGTCACAACAAATAACCTCAGACAGACAGCAACTTAAACTAACCGTGGTGACTCAGGGATCGTAATTAGTCAGACATAAGGGTACGGCACGCATTATTGTCACTTTTACTAACTTCACTAATACATTTGTAAAAAAATATACTCATTTATGCTCTAAAACTTAATAAAAACACAAATTCTATGCATAATGACACTAAGTAACACGAACAACCACAACTCTACAATGGCGCGTCAGGGATGCTTCAAACTTGAAATAAAACCGATGGTGTTAACGGACCACCTTCATTGAATTTCCTCTCAAACTGTACAGAGTTTAATTTTTATATAATAAAAATTTATTATTAGATATTAACTAAGTTCTTCAATAAAATACTTGTAAGTGATTTTGTATGTTATCAACGCCGTTAATTTTATTGTTTGTATTTTGTATTTTTTTACACTTGTTTTACAATTTTTATATATCCATGAAAATTTATGGAAAATGCAGTTTTTTACAAGGTTAAATTTAAAATTTATTATTTGTATTTAGAATTCACGTAGAAATATTATTAAGTTTAAAATAAAGAATATCTCAAATAATAAAACAATAAAATGTAATTTAGCACCTTGTAATAGATATGAACTCTGAACACAAGTTTTAGTTCTAGACACTATTCGTCTGCATTTGTCTGTCTTGTTTGATTAGTTTGATTTGATTAATTATAATGATCTGATTGAGGTGTGAAAACCACCAACGATAGTTATGTGCTATGTGGTTAATTAAACATTTAACAATTCATTTAAAGTATGTGTTGTGAAACGCATATATTATGGACATAACTACTTCGTATTATATTTGTTCCATTGATATTTTGTTTTTTGCACCTAGTTAGAAGCAAAAAAGTTGAAAATTAGTGAAAATGTAGAAGTATTATTTTTTTACACTAGTTCTCTGAAATTTTACTCTAATTTTCATATAGCAATAATAAACTGTCATCTTTTACAACTGTAAATATGTCAATGTCAAAACGTCGAAGTCAATGTTAGTCGACAATCATTATCATTCAATAATAATTAAATGATTAAATTATGATATATGATTAAATACTTCTTATGCGGAATGATATATATATATTTATATATATGACGATTTATTACTGTTTTTTTTATATCATAAGGTGGCAGACTAGCGAACGGCCACGTGAAATCGCTGAAATAGCGAAGTGACCGTTGCCCATAGACATACGCAATTGCATATGCGTTGCCTACCTTTAACAGAAAGAAAATATTTTCCCTTCCCATGCATCCTCTCATACTGAAAGTCCACTTCCACTTCCCATCTTTTCCTTATAAGAAAAAGAGTGGGAAGGGAAAGAGGACTAAATTAGGCCTCCGGGACGCGCACTTATCAGGCGAAACGCGGAATTGCTTCCACCTGAGGCCTGTCTTCTGTGTAGTTGTGGTATTTCACCGGGCCAATTTGTGCGAAGATGTTAAAGAGGGCTCTACCACTGTTAACTGTTGTTTGTTTTGTTATAGATGTCAGAGTGACTAATAATAAAAATAAACTACTTTACTACATTGCAGATAAAATTTTGCAACATCTGTCTTTGAGCAATCTCCTTAGAGCCTTCCCCTTCAATGCAACACTGGTGAAACAATCTGTGCCCAGTTGGCACACCTAAATGCCACTGCTCGGAAAATTAATGAATAAATATTTTCAGCATTTATTATATTACTTATAATTAATACTAATATACAAGCAAAATCTAAACCAATCTGAATAGTTGGAATCAAATCTTCTGCCGATCAAAGATCGCAACTAAGACATGATGCAACACAAAAACTAGTTTCAGAATTATAGACAAATGTTATTTGTTTGCTTTTACAAGTAACCCTTAGTTTGATATAAAGATGTATATCGTGCCATGGTGGTTCAATCATTACACAATCACATATTCTAGTTGTATGTGACAATCCACTTAGCCATTAGGGCTGAAATAAATTCTATTTGTGTTCATTATGTATTTGTGTAATATATAAATGGGATTAATTACATGAGTGTTAAGCCGTTTATAACTTTGCAAAACTGGTTTGAATATGACCATATAACATAAAATCTGGACCCTAAGGTCCTAAGAGTTTAAATTTTTGATGAGACTCTAATATATATTTCAGTACCATTGGTTCTGCCTCAGTTGCGACCACAGCTATAAAAGTCTACCGAGGTGCAGTACTTTACCTCTTAATATAATCTCAATAATAAGCAAAAGGTTTAATAATTGAAATAATTAAGAGTAAATGAGTATGAAAATATCAACTAAAATAAACATGACAGTTCAATGCGCCAAAGAACTTTATTAATATGAATTTGTTACAGTCATAATAAAATTATAATTAAAACACAATTTGTATACTAAATGCTGGATAACATAGCTATAAAATGAAAACAATCAGGTTATGCAGAGAATCAAAAATATATTAATGTCCTTAACATTGAACTCAAATAACTCCTTATTTTGCATAACATGTATTTTGATGAGCATTCCCTCTACACCAATATACATGGGAAACATTGCTGTGTCCCTCATTGTCTATAAAGGAACTCATATAACATGCTTTTTATATATTTTTATCATTAACAAACAACTATTAAAAATAAATTAAAACTTATCTAATTTTACTACTGAATTTATTTGAGTAAAACCTTATGTGCAACACACAACACAAAAAAAAACATCTGTTTATTTGTGAACAGCTAGATAATAAATGTGTAATAATTTATAGATAATTAGTTGTGATGATTTTGATTTAACTGTGAAAATCTGATCGGCAGGATAGCGACGGGCTCCGAGCTGTCTGGCTTATCGATGTAAATGCTCCATGTCTTTGCCGACATGTCGAATATACCTGTAATGAAAACATACTGTTTATTTGACGCCACTAAAATTTCATGAAAATATCATTACAGACAGCCCAGAAAAAATACAAACAAATTCTATGAAAAAAAAATATTTACAATGTTATTGAACATCATTGAATTAAAATGAAGTTGAAATATAAATCCGCAAGAGTATAAATTTCTCGATGATGAAGATAAATTACAATATTACAATTATAAAGGAAACATTTGTATTTTTATATGTAACATAATCAGAAAAACTACTTTCAAAAGTTTCTTTTCATGTTAGAAAGTTACGCAACGACAGTGATTTTCTATAGATAATATTATCTTCTACAATTTTACATTTACGCCTAGAGTACTAAACACGTGAAGTTCGCATCACGTACTCTAGATGGCGTTGTCTTAAGTTTTCAAAAAGACATTACTGATTTTAACGATCCCGGTCAGGGCGAAAAATGTATCGTTATTTGTCCACGACAAAGACAATTTTTCTACTTAATCAGACTTTTCAAATTGAAAGGATGTATCGAAACTATTGTTTTTTGGATTCTGATGTTTAAAACCATTGTTGCGATATCACTCATAGTAATGAGGTACAGTATGAGTTACCAGCGGCTATAGTCTGTATGGGGGCGTCCAATCTGGTCTGGAAAACGGGGAAGTCTTTGTAGGTGGTGTCGGAGAGCACGCGCTCGATGTCGCGCCGGGAACGCGGCGGCGAGTGCCGGCGGATCGCCTTCATTCTGGTCACGCTGCTCTCTATTATGTCGCCCGTCACTTCCTGCACTCGCTCGCGAAGATATCTGTAAAGGTATTATTTCACCAACACCGTTATATTCTATCATTCGTGCATATTCTTAACTTAAACATCATCATCCACTACCTGCTCTTTACCCTACTCAGGTTTATTAGCACAGTACATTCTCTATCAAGCTATGTTGTGTTCTTTATCAATTATGTATTATACTTACGCATTGCAATGCATCAGTGTATCATTAGTATACTTCTGGATGTTTAAAATAGATTTGTTGCCGCTGAGATTAGGCGCCACCTCTATGTTCATCAGATCGCGCTCTCCATTCTCTGAGGTCCATATGACATTGGTTGAGAAACCATTGCCGATGCCCAAACCCTCGTCGAGAAGGATTTTTTCAGCTTCCGCTGGAGTTCTGGCCGTCAATAAAGCTCGTGTAATAAACATGCGTGCTGAAATAATTTTTTTAGTACTATAAATCACAGATATTTCGAATAATATTAATCTTATATGATTTGTGAAGAAATAATTGAAGATTTAAGAAATAAATATACTAACGAGTATTGCCAGGTTTTAGGAGGAGGGGACTGAGGGTGTTGATGGTGAACACAAGACCGTATTCGTTGAAGCCCATCGTGTAGCCTGGAAGCTGGCCGGCGTAGCAGACCGAAGCGAATCTCTCTTCGACAGCCTATAAGAAGTAAAATATTTTAAAGTATTAATGTATTAAAGGTTAAAAGTTCATAACTTCTACATTGTTGAACAATTAAATGTGTATATGTAAGTACTAACGCCGAGTTCTCTATCCTCTGGTGTGGGTATCACGTGCGCTGACATTATGTAGAAATGGTTCACTGTTTCCATCGGCGCGTCTTCAGTGTGACCGAGCACGACCTGTAATCGATGTATACGATACGAGTGAAGTTAAGACAAATAGCTAATACTCTTCAGCTGAATTTATAGCATTAGAGATCAGAGTGCTATTACGTTTTCCGGAGATTTGAAGGCGATGTCACTGCAGCCGCCGTCATCAATACGGTTTGAGGTCTTATCGTTGATAGTACCAATAATGTCGTCCATGTGAAGCAGGAACAACTGAAAATTAATTCGTATGCTATTAATTGTTATATCTATTTATCTACATATACATTTCAGTTTGATGGCTTTATACGTGGTTTTATCGCGTCTATTATATGTCTATTCCTTGCAATGAAGTTGTTTAATTGACAACTATTTTTGTTATCAGTTTCTTCGCGTCCCAGTTTGGTGTGTTTACAAATTGATAGCTTAGTAACCTCGCAGCAATAATATCTTAATCACACGGCTTTACATATCTGACACTTTGGATTATTACCATTACCAATAAAACTTAATTCATCCTGGACTCGTATTTCGCTCTAACTACCGAAAGAAATCTTTTCTTATCTATTAAGTCTCCTATTCGGAAACTCTCTACGCACTACCCTCTTAAAGCATTTCAATTAAGATTTTGTATGGATTCGACACTGACCTGATAGAAAGGAACCTTAGCTCCGTCAGCGATACCTTGGATTTCCTTCACGTAATATGGATACCTTTGCTTCATGTTGAGTAGAGTATTGTCGTAAGCAGCGCGCCCTGACGGTGTGTTGTATTCTCTTTCAAAATCCTTCAATCCTTGATACGTTTTGAGGAAACTTTGTATTATGGAAGCAAAGTTACGACCCTGAAATTACAAGTAATTGTCCATAAGAATTTTCATATTACTATTAGACATTTTACAATAAAAAATATTCTGATTTATTTATGTATAATGATAGTCACTTGTCAGTAAATAAATTATTCATATAAATCGTAACAAATCCATAGTAAGCAGTTATCTATTAAGGCCGTTACTTTGCTATAAATATTATATTTCTATTAAACATATTGTTAAAATATTATATCTTTCAAAAGTATACATAGCGCTACAACGCGCGTATTTATAAAACATATTTTTAGCGGATTGTATTTACTGTTTCCTATGGTTGTTAAATGTAAAATTATAACAAAATAGTATACCAAGACAGTAGTTCATCGCAAATAATATTTTCATAATAATTACTTGTATAAAAGTATAAAAAAAAACTTAACGACAAAATAAGAAATAAGAATGTCATGTTTCGTTGAAACGATTATGTACAAGTAATGGGAATAATTTATGCAGATAACTAGATTTGTTGTGTACATTCGTGCAGTACATACTTATTAAAGGTAATAATATTACGTAACTTATTAATTTTATTGTTATTTAAATTATATAAGACGTATTATGCGTAATATTTACGGATTTAAAAGTCGGGAAATATATACCTAGTTTTAAAATATTTCAGTCTTGTTCATTTGTACCTTCTTTCAAAATATCAAACAAAGTGGAAATTTAAAAACTCTGGAAGAACACATGGGAACACATTATTATTAAATTCCGCGTGGACGAATGCAAAAGCTATGTTTTATAGAGTCAGCGTATCAAACTTGAAAAGTGATATAGTACCAGTACCACAGCACCAGTGCGGATGTTTGCTTCACGATATCCGGTCTATGTATTCTTAAATATGTTTCACTCAAACATTTCAAACATCATTAGATGAAATGACTGACGGGTGCGGCGGAAGCGCCTGCGCGTCGCGAGCCTCTCTTACTATATTTTTATGTAAAATCGTATTATCGTGGGAAGTGATATACAATAATCATTGTAGGTATTTCCTGTTTGTCGCGTCGTTAAATGTTGTAAAAGTATAAGTAAAGAAATCGAATTAACAAGCAAGGGCGTTTATAAGTTTTTTGGAGAATTAATTACATGCAAAGCAAATTCAAAAATATAATTACAAAATTCTTACCACATCGTATCCGACTTCGTAATGGGAACCTTGTAAATAGATGACCGGAACCACTCGGCGTCTACCGATATGTTTCTCACTTAGCGAAGTACCTGTAACAACCACAAGTTCATAACATTTCTTTTTTATTACGAGTATATGTTCAAAACAGTTATGACACATTAAAAAAACACATACTTGCAATTTTTAAATATGCTTTATGATGCCCCCGACGGACCTCATCACAAGGAATAAATTAGTTGAATACTTTGAAAATGGATTCATCTAGCTAGAATTTGAGCCGTTCAGTTTTGTATAAAATACATTATTGCCGTATTTGTCAACACATATCCTATAGGCATGTCTATTCAAACTATTAAGAGTTTCCTTTGTCGCTTATAATCACGTTTATAATCATTAAAAAACCCTTATCTTTAGGAAAGTTTTAATTATAGGTGTTTAAATAATTGTAAATATGTAACACGAATATCGAATCACTACGCTTGTTGTTGTTTAAAGTACTGCTGAATTACTCATCATAATCAAAGACACCTCGCATGTTTTTTCTTATACTTTTATTTTGACTATACTTTAATTTATGAATAAACAAACAGTATGACATTGTTAAAGCTCGCGGGAACGCAAGATTCTTATAAAAATATTACCTACATACATATATCAGGCGAAACAGTTGGATTTCTAAAGAAAAAAAATGACAATACATTCGTTTAAATTCTATGTATTTCCTTAAAATAGAATCATATTAAATTATATTTGCAAATCTCCACACGCGAACTTGTATCCCTCTAACGAATTTTATACACATTATTGTGTTCACGACACTCCAGTGATATCTGGTTGTTTAACATAATAACTTACCTTCATAAATAAATTATAATGCACGAAGCTGCAGTTTCTAAAATGTTTTAATTTGTTTGGCATTCATAAAAAAATTTAAATTATTTTATAAACCACTTGCGATTGCAGTGCCAAAAAAGTTGAAATTTTTAAATAAAAAAAAACCTTATTCCGAATTTTCATATACTATAAGTTCAATGAACTCAATAACTACTATTTCAATTTTATTTTTAAGTTTTGTAGGACACAAGCCCTCTCTAATTTGCCTCAGAATTAGTACACTGGCTTAAGAACGTATGTGTTACAAACATAAAATTTTTTATTTAGAATATTTTGTTTTACTATCACCAAAAATAATAATGTGATAATTGACTAGACAATTATAAATCAAACTGCTGTCCCGAGGCAATAGTAGAATCGTCATGGCGCTGAGTTAGAATTGATAACTTACTCACCATTTAGCCCTCTCATTCTGATTTTTACGACAGATATACAATATGTTTACAATAAATACACAAGAGGCCGTCGCAGGCCAGCGGCACGGCAGAGACTGCGCGCCTCTGCCTCCACTCAAACTTTAATATATATCTACTTGTTCCTGCTACTGCTACCACCAATGCGGAGCACCTATCAAGGATAAGCTGAAATGCAAAACAGCAACACACCTGGAAATTTTATCTAAGAAAATATAACATTAATATTAAAATTGACCGCTACATTGAAATAAATTTCTGCCTGACTTATACAACATATAAAAACCATTTTGAAATTTTTAACGTCTAATCTCAAGCGTTTGTTGTATACTTTGTATTTTTTTAATATTTAATATCTTTCTCTTAATTTCTTGTTCAAACAGTAAAGGAAAATAACCAATCAAATCATATCGAGCACTATAATGTTTGTTTCAATCGAGTGTAATATAACAAAGAGAATTTCCCGCGAGATTTTTCTTGCAAACTTACTACCACACAGTCGAGACTATGAACCAACAACTAACTAAAAGGTCACAAATCATTTTCATTTGTTATATAGGTAATAAAGCTGTAACCTTCGTTGAATAAATGAAACTAAATAAATGATTTCATTCTTTCTTAAGAGTTTCTCTTATAGAAAGCTTTATAGTAATCCTAAACAAGTGAAAACATATTACTCATATATCGAGTTCAATCTTAACGCAAGACAACGTTGCGTTGACAGTTAGATCTTGTTAAGAAAGATGCTAGTTGATGTATGCATACATACATACATACGTAATACTTGTGTATATTGTGACGTTTCTTGCTGCACGCGTATTTTGTCACTACAGAAACATTACATCGTTTTTTTTCTAAAGCGCTTCAAATGTTGATAACCTTAATACCTCTAGTTTTTTTTGGGTATCTGTGAGTTTTTATTATTAATTTAAATTTTCAAAACAAAATGTTATTTGACTTTAATAACTATATTTTATTTAATTATCATTGACGTGTGGGAACGTTGTCGATCGACGTTGTGGTTGGAGTCGACTTTGTGATTTGTAGGAGTCGTTTGTTTCTTTACTTTGGTGAAGTAACGAAACAAACAACGTCTTAATTTTGGCTAGAGTTACCTAGGAAACACACACACATATATAAATTGGAATTATATGTATAATAAATATCGTGGGAGCGTTGTGTTACATTTTTTAAAGAACGAACGAATATTTAGTAGGTAAATGTACAACGTTGTATAACGTTGGTAGCCAGTCAAAGTTGATTGTACTGTGGTATATATAATAATATACTAATTATCTAGGAAGACATATGAGAGCTATGCTTTACAGATGCTGAGTTTTATTCATAAAGTTTCATTCCTACCCCTTGAATTTTTGTTTGTAACTTTATTATAAGTTCAATATAAAGTAAGCGAATGTAATATTACCTATCGACAGAATAGATACGTATCAATTGCGCTAGTCATGAGCAAATGCAAAAAAGAAACCAATTTATGAAAGGAAATACTTCCTTGTGGGTGATATGGCCAGTGAGAGAACTTTTATCGCGGCAATGAAGTCGATGGCATTGAAAAACGTAAGCCGCTGTCCCGGCTGTAACATTAAACAGTGACATGTTAATACAATAACAACTACAATACATTATATTGTTATGTAACACTTCTAGAATTCTAGAAGTTTTTCTTCAAATTTCAACTCCGGACTCACGTCGGTCTTATGATATGGCATATTTTTCCCTTTAGCAATTTCTTATATTTTAGTTTTCAGGATTTAGGAAATACTGTCTCAAGTTTCAGATTTATTTGTTTTTTTCATGTAATGCATTTTTTTTCTTTTTCACCACTACAAAATATTAAAGCCTTATTCATTTTTAAAATTCTTACTTATACCCATGGTAACTATTTAAATTTACAATAAAACAATCCAATGTATATTTTTATAAGGGTTTAAGGAATTTTAATGTGACTGGAATTACGAATAGCTTATATGCAATAGAAATTAATAACATTGTTAGCGTATAAAACATTCTTATGTTTGCAATTGTTCATTGTAGTAACGACAAACGCACTTGCCTGCGATAGTCTGGCCTGAAGGTCACATCGGCAAATAAATCTTAATTTCAAGGTCAGTATATTATAGTATTTTATTAATTCCAGTCCTGATGACCCATTAACGTATTAATTGCAAGTTCACAGAAGTAAAAAAATATAATGTAAATATTGTATTTTGTAATATACATTACTAATATATAATGAACTATGTATATAGATACTCGTAATTCTTTAAATAATCGGCTCGTTTGAAAGCAGCGTTAATAGCACTATTGGATATCGTCGCAAATAAATAATGTAAAAAGACATTTCATTATTAAATATATTCTGGCTTTGACTATGTATACTTTACATACATATATGGAGTTATTTTTGTTGACTAAATTTTTAATTAGGTAGTATTAGCTGAGATTAGCTGAATGTGTAGCTGCATCTGTTGCAGCTATAACAAACGTAATGTTCACAAACTTGTAGTCGCCAGTTCAGAGTCGGCGTCGATCGTTCTACTCTCGTAATGTGGGTTGTTGTGTGTCACTGGCAACATTAGATGGCAACAGCCAGAAGCCAGGCGTTAAGTGCTTAGTGATACTTTGTGGGAATCGTATGGGATCATACAAATAATGTCTATACTACAAAGGAATGTGATTGTAAATAGAGTAGTTATTTTCTTATTTATGTTAGTGCTAACTTCCTAAATAGATGTAACAAAGCCTTGAAGTAACCGGGTTGACCTGGCTATCAGTGTGACGCCTGCATGTAACGTCACCACGAAACATGACGTCACGTACGTATTCTTTCTTTCCACTAGTGTAGGGTGTCGATGGCGCATTCATTTCGCTTTTATATTTTTGCTATCACTTTCTCACGCTTTCTTATTGCACTTAAATTATTTCCTTATGGCCAGTTTTTCTATGCACTGTTATATGTTTACAATATCAAAATCGGCAGGATTGGTGCCGATGGATACTTCAATACGCTACCAGCATCATTATCATTATATGTATATATATATATATATATATATATATATATATATATATTCTGAGTA
>NW_013530472.1:211790-217107 GCF_000836235.2 Papilio xuthus
ATATATATATATATATATATATATATATATATATATATATATATATATATATATATATATATTCTGAGTAAGGCAAATGTTGGACGTGCTGACATACATATATTTTTACGACTATACAACATACTAAATAACATTAGATTAATAACACAGGTGCAGTATTTAAATTGAATATTTTGACTTTTTTCAAAAATCCTTGCATTTTGAACATGGTCATTTATTTGAAGGTGACGTTATCTTTAAGAATTATGGGTGTAGGTTGGCCCTGGTGTGGAATTTTTGATCGAAGCTGTTTAGATATATTTTGAAAATGAAATAGACACATGAAATATGTACTTTTAACTGTTTACATTCAAATATGACTTGTGGTTCAATTCATAGTCAGTCAGTCAGAGCGAACTTATTTTTATTTTACTAATTATTGACAATTGTTGACGTCATAGTTTACTTTAAATTCCATTTAGTTGAGATAAGTTTATTTGTAACTAAAATATTAAATGAGCAAGTAAAAATAAATATTACTTAATCTTCATATAAGTGTTTATAACTTTTGCACAAAGTGTACAGAACAGTCTAATTATAGACAATGTTATTTAACTTATCATAAAGTCATGTTATTCTACAAAGTGTTCTAAAATTACTTTCAAATTAATTAAATCTTTATTTCAGGTCCACTAAGGTCAATACTTTCGCAATCAGTTCATAATATTAATAAGGACAAGACAAATAGGAATTAAATCCGCGAGAGTTGAAACGCATGCAAGTGTGCAATTGTTAATTTAAGACAAGACAACTATGTAATATTTAGTTGAAATTGTGTGACTGCTATGTACGATAATTATCTGATGTGAATGATCTTTCATCATCACCATTTATCACCTTATAACTAATACAAAATAGAATTATATATAGTTCAGATGTTTACGTGGTCGCTGTCAGCTCCACAATATTCACTTGCACATAACGCTCGCCACTTGGACCACATTGTACACACAAAGTATTCTTCGTTGGTTAATCTGTAGCCTTGTCCATGGCCTCACGCACGTGAATGCTCATTTAACCTGTTTTGCTACGTCATATGGTTTTTGTTTGTATGAATAGTCAAATTTTGAACTATGATAAACATCTTGTTGCCTAGCGGGAAAAGTAGCAAGGTGCAAGGTTAGGCTTTCAAACTCCGCACATTATTTGCCTGATGCTTTTTAGTTTTGGTTGTTTGTTGTTCAACTCAATGTTTTAATTCTGTTCATCTACTGCGGTGCATGACAAAAATATTTTTTTTTATGAAAAATAATTAATTTCAGTTGTTACGAAGTAGAAATAAGTAAATAACAAACTAAAATCCTAAAGCAGATCGACTTGGGTGTCAAGATATAAAAAGGCGACTAGCGGTCGCTCACGCACATAATTAAAAAGAAGGTAAAAAAGTAGGTAAACCAAGACATTAGATACCATCCAGTGAAAGTCTCGTCAAAATCGGTGGACACGTATCAGAAATAATATGTCGACCAAACTAGTTTGAGTTACATTTTTCCAGCTATAGTTTATGGTTTTAGTTAAAGATTGTGACGATGATATGAGGTCGAGCAATATATTTTTATTGAAACTAATTTTAAATAGCACTGATTGCAACTTTGTTCTACAATTTAATAATATATATTTACAAAGTAACTAAAATAGTGGACAGTAAAAATAATTTGCAAGTCAAACGAGTGACTAAAAATGCCTTTGAAAAATTGGCTTCGGATAACTTCTTTGTAATACAAACACCATTGTCTTCTTACTGGTATTCTAATATATTTACATACGGCAACGGAATCTATATTTGTTATTATTGTTCTGCAAAAAGTCAGATGTAACTTAGTTCCCTTAAATTCCGAAACTTGGATAAAATCACAGGCAAAGGATCGCTTTGCATCGCGCACCAATTCAACGAATCAAAGTTATTGACTCGCTGCGGCATTGGTTACGGTCAAAGCGATTATGAATAATTACCATCGAATTTGGGCAGGGTACTTAATTATTTGAGGGCCTCAGTGGCAGAGTACAATCTATACTTCTACGTCAATCCTCGCCATGTACCAATGTTGTTCTAATTTCGAAGTTCATGTTTATTTGATGATGAAATTGATGAAATCAACCAAGCCGGTAGAAGTGGTAAGCGCGATCAACAATAAGATCAGTTGTACAAATGGGCCGGCTCGCACGGTGCAATACCAAGACCACATTGAAGAAGGCGAGCTTGATGTGCAAGTAACTCCGCGTCTCGTTTGAGTTAAATTTTGTTTGTCTGTCTGTTCGCAAGGCTGAGTTTGTTTCGGGCAATATCCGCAACGCTACTAGAAGCCCTAATGAGCTGTCATAATTTAGTTTCACTTATCTCCATCGGTCCAGATATCCTTGTGGATATCACACTGAATGTAAATTTCTTTTATGAATATTACAGTAGAGGTGTTATAACGGTCATAATCTTTGACGTTCACGTAAACGAGATTACCTTGTGACCTAACATGAGGTGACTGATGCTTTTATTAATTCTATTCTACATAATATACAAATATCTACATATATAATATAAATATAGGAGAATGACTGTAATAATAAAATACGAAGTAATAAAATAAAAAAATAATAATTTTTATTTAGATTTCACGATCAGCATGCAGCATATAAAACATTGTCAGGTTTAATAATATGCGTTTTAGAAATATATATTTGAACGTTGTATTATCAGCATGCGAATGTTTATATTTATGTATGGATGGATGTTTGTTAGGGAATATCTCCAGAACCACTGGATGGATTTCGCTGTAATTTTGCATTGAATGAATTATTTCCGGAAATATGACAAGAGTTTTTGAACATTTTGATTTAAAACTATTATAACTAAACGATTAAAACATTATGAAAATGTTGCAAATCTTGTGGCTATGGCGAGCTTCATAAATAAGCGAGAAAATTTGATTCCTTAAGGTAAGTCGAAAATCTGTATTTAAATGTGTAATTGGTTACATTTAATATATTTGAATATAATTATATTTAGGCCATGCATATAAACGCCTTTTGCCTTTTTTTATCAATTTAATAAACCTTCTTTAAATCGTGATAAAACAGAATAGATAACTATATTTCGACCGTGACATCTCGTTGCATGATAACAAGTAAAAAAAATCAGATCAACGCGAGCGTTATAATTAACATTTGAATTATTCAATATTTTTATTTTGCCTCTTGATGTTTCTGATAAGTAGTTTAATAAACATATAAATAAATTATTTTATGTTTTTCTGCAAAGATTTTTAAATCCGAAGGGATTTAGAAGTCGCTCGTCTTGACAAATCTTAACTGATTTATTTAATCATCATATAATTTTTATTTAATTTCTAACGCCATCTGTTATAAAATTATAAACCGATAAAACATGTATGCCATATTATTAATGTATACATTAAAATATTTAATTTAATTTAATTGAAATAAGAATTGTCGATACGATGACTATGAAGACTTTCAAAGATACTTTTACAGGGCCAATTGTTGTGAACATTAATATTCCTAAGTAGCAATTATTAAGTTATTGTGTGATAATCTGACAGGAAAAGAGATTCGTTTTTCCTTTTCTTTACCAACGATCAAGAAGAGAACGAATCTGCCAACGTATATCTAAGAATCCGATAAATATATCGTATAAAATTTCTTAGTGCCTATAACTGCGGGTAATCCCACGTTTCTAGGATATTTGAGCGTTTATTGCGTGGTTACGAATATATATGTTCGATCAAGATGTCAGTATTACTCTGAATGTTCAATAGCTTTAAAGGAGGCAGGATAACAACCGAATTATATAACGGGTGAGCGTTACTTACAACATCACCATAAAAAACAAAACAATAAAGCGATTAAGTAAATCATTTGGAAGATATGAAATTAATTACTAACTTTAACCATCATTAGACTGACTTCAACAAACTGGTGACAAGCGGCACATATTCTATAGTTTGCTGCAGTTCAGCGTAAAGTGAACCCTCTACGTAAATATGTAAGTATTTATTGGTATTACAATAAATTATTCAAGGTTATATTTATAAATGCGATCGGTCGTCACATTAAACACTGGATTGCTCAACTTAAAACCGGAATAATTTTGCTTGGGCAAAAAAATAAATCACATCGGTAAATGAACTTTGAATGTAACGTTTTGCTTGTATTATGATTTCCTCCATGGAAAACTTTACTCTTTAAACGTGTATTTTAAGGCAACGTGAATGTGTTTAAAAATAAAATAAATAAAGCCGCTTACACCACTTATAGTCCAATGCATGGCTTTTAAAGCTCATCGGTGTAGTGTGTATGGATTTCTAACTCTTTGTAAAGCGGAGCTTACTGAACATAATTTATTACTGAATAAAATACATATTTCTTATTTAAGTATACACATATTATTTTCTTTAAACTAATAGCCATCATGAAAATAATGATATACAAGAAGGATTGTTCTGTCGCAAGGTCGCAGTTGGCGTGAAAACTTGGAGATCGTGGCCTCACTGCATAATTATTGACAATTATGTATTATGGTGCAGGGTCAGGGACGCTGTAGTATATAGTTATTGTTATGTAAAACCCTTGCTATGTCATAAATAACACGTGATATTACAAACGCGCAAAATTAGACGAGTAAGTGATTGAAATAGTAACTTCTAAAATGTAGATGCCGTTTATCCGTCAAATGAAATACGTCGTGGTGATAGAGCATTATATTGTAAAAGTACGCTTTACATAAAAAAGGTTTGTCAGATATGCGATTAGAATTTCTATGTAAAAAAATTGTCACATAGGGCCAGCGCTAGGAAAGCTAACGGCAACCAGAGGAATGCCCAACCTGCCAAGCACCAAAGGATCACCACTTGATGCTGGACGCACTCCCATTCTTTGGCTCCAGTACAAGACAACTTACTCCTGTATTACGCCTTCTTACCTGGCTTTTTATTTGTGGCTGGTGAAGCGGCAGCTGTTTCATTGACATAGTAAATGATGTTAGTTAAACTGAATCAAGTAAAAAGAAGTTAATTATGATTAGGAAGAATTTTGTCCAAATACATTTTGGACGGTGCATCAGAGGCCGTCGCCCCGGTCTCCATGGTATCGTGCGAAAACTAAATGCGTTTACATTGAATCTCAGGTCAATGCTCTGCTTATCTCGTCCTTTGACTATTTAAAAAGATGAATTGTGAAATAAAGTCTAGATAAATAATATGGCATTGTCAGAATATTTTTAAGCCTTTTTCAAAACACGTCGGTTAACATAATTGTTTTGTTACAA
>NW_013530472.1:217606-316306 GCF_000836235.2 Papilio xuthus
CAAGTAACATGTTTAATATGTCGACGATGGAAAATATCTAGGGGTTTTGAGGGTTATGTTGCAGTTTGTTTTTAATAATTATATTTTTTTCTTTTTAAACACTTAAAAACAAACAACTAAAAATGTCTGTAAAATGATTTGTGTAACTACCTAACCATTTATGAAGTTAATTAGAAGATGAAAGTTAAGTTTTATACAAAGCGCGCAGGAGATGTTGCAAACGAGAAAGCGGTCAATGATCCCCATAATTTATTTGAATTATTAATTATTTCATAAATTTGACTATTATATATATATATATATATATATATATATATATATATATATATATATATACATATGCCTTGTGAGATTAATATAAACTAAAAAGAAAAAAAATCATTGATGGAAAAAATTATGGCATATAATTTAGGCAAAGGTGATAAAATGGTCACAAAATAATTTTCATTACTTACCAAAATTTAAAAGAAAAAACAAGCAGCACAAACACAACAGTTTCAACATGTTAACTCACTTTTATTCAAATTCTTTTTTTCAACTTAAAGAAAAATTGTTTAGGGAGAAATGTACGCAGCGCGTGAAAGAAGCTCCGATATACGTGAGTTGTCTTCCGATCTGCGACTTTATATAAACCACGTCGTAACTCGTACAAGAGCGTTATTACATAAAAAAATGAAAAAAAAAATATAAGTTATAAATGACAATGTACAGAATGGGAGGCCACGAATATATTATGGTGGATTTGTTTGTAACATCAGTCCTTCGCCACCGACGACGCACACTTTATGAAGCACGTGTTTTTATCAAATAGAGCGCGGAGTGATTAAGAAGCATTCGTTTCAAATTAAGAAACATTGTTTGTAAACGTACATGTACATGTAATTCACAATCATTTGTATACTTTTGTGTACAAATAATTAGACAAGTCCAACGACATACATATGTACCAGTACATGTATTACATATATATAGCAAAATTTATATTAAATATTATCAATTATTTAACATTTACGTTTTATTTCAGTTACGTACTCTTTTACAAAATTTTCACTTTAAGGCCGATTTTATATTACTTTTGTATTATTTGTAAAATATTAAAAGCAAGTTTTAATTAAAGTCATTAGTTAAATCATTATTTTACACGTATACGAAAAGTATTTCTTAGTTTGAACCAATTGTTTACTAATCACTATTTTTTGATAACATAGGACAAAGAGAAACGCTATGTCCTCACACAGGTCGGTGTAAACCTCGTGACTGTATTTACTGACGTAACAAATAACCACATTACCATAAGCGTTGTACCATAATTCAACAAAAACTTTTAACGATTTTTGATAACAAATTTAATACCATTTTTTATATGACATTCTGCCACTATGTACATATTAAAGTATCTAAATAATTTGTTATTTTGTTAGAATATTTGGAGTCAAATTGAAAATATTTAACAATACTTCGCCTCCACATCCTCGCACGCTTCGTAAGCAATAAGCCCTCTTTGCCATATGTCGTATATCACCAATCAAATATTCAAATGTCCAAGCAAACAGACACTTAATACTATGTGTCAAAAGTGTTTGGGTTACAGCTAAAAGTTAAAAGCTTATATAGAGGTCGCAAATCACCAACGAGCACTTTATTTGACTAATAAGTACCAAGTAACTTTTTCAGGACTTAGTCGTTGTAAAAGAGGTCCGGAGAAATGAATGTTTAATCGTGATTATGTAAGAAATTGGTAATGGGGTGGCATTTTATTTATTATATTTTTCCACCACCCCCTATATACCATGTCGTCGTCTACCACCCACATACCTGGTGCAAAGCTATCGTGTCATTGCTACATCTGTCTACAGCGACTTAGTTTAACAGACATGAAATATAATGAAACCCGAGCAGTGCTGAAAATAGTCTGTATTTAAAACGGTTCATATTTTATGTAAATAATTATTATGCACCCTTTATGTTACATACTAATTTATGGAGATGTAATTAAGGTCGATCGATTATAAAACCGTAGAGAAAACCTTCAACTACATAGCGTTATCAGGATCATTATATTATCGCGTCGCGGCACATTTGTATAGCGTATAGTTGCTTAGTTATCATAGTCACCGTCGCTGATCTAATCACTTGAAGAACATCCCTATAGATGTGTTTGTGAGTCGAAATTATTCTTGTGTTCATTTGTTACTGTGCTAACGACCATTCAAATAAAAATATATGTTTTCGAGTTATCGTGCTTTAGTGTTATTAGTCTGTAGGGACTTTGGAGCAGAGACCAAATTTAAAATATATTATATATAGAAATGATTTTATTTCATTAGAAACCCGGTGTACTTGTTCGCCTATATGTAATGTCATCCAATATATAGTATTTATATAGAACATGGCGTCATAGTGCACTTTTTATGTGACCTTAAATGTTACCGTTAATGATGGAAAAGGGAAAGGTTGAAAGAAATCCTAATTCTATACGTGAAGAAGCGATACATGGTTACTATTGTTCAGAGGAGAGTGACACGGCGAGGGCGCCGGTGTCGGCATGGCGACGGGGCGGCGGGGCGGCGACGCGGCCTTCTTGACATCGTGACAATGAATACACTGATATGTCGCCATTTCCTCACAATAGGGGTTGTCAACTTGTCACGCGTGTTTATATACTAATAACCATCTAACTATAAATTACAACTTGCTTATATTTAATACGATAAATATGCTCCTTTTAAGTTAAATCATTTAGGAAAAGAGGAATGCTTTATGAAATTGAATTGAATTAAATGTGAAAAAAGGTAAGCATTTGTGTAGTTCTAACATTGAAAAGTTAAATTAAATTTTATGTCCGCTGTACAAGATTGCGTTGTATGATTTTGATGAATAAGAAAGTTGCACTATCAAAGGAGATTGTAAGGCACAGTACAGGGATGCCATGGTCACGTTATACTCTCGACTTTTTAAATATAATATTAATTTCGCTATAAATGGAACTGTAATAATGATCTTAATTGGTGCGAAGCTGTATAGTGACCATGCAATGACAATGGAGAGTTAACTTTGACATTTTCGGGAGGTTTCAAATACAAAGGAAGCAATTATGAAATAGGACAACGCTGACGTTATTTGGTTCAGCGATCCATTTCCCGATAACTGCAGTCTAGCAGCTATGAACGTACACAAGGGATTCGGATTAACTGGCATACCGATGTCAAACGCATTGTCTTCGCCATACTATACATATGTGTGTACTAGTACATGTACATATATCAGAAGCCATACAAGTGCGTCACACTATGAAATGTCTTATAAACGCATAGATTATATAGTGAGACTTAAGTCGAGACTTATTAAGTTAAAGTTATATTTTTACTTTTTACATTTTACATTTAGCGCAACATCAGATGCCTCTATGCGAGTCAGAGACATTATAGCAGTGAATAGTTTAAAAAGATATTACGTATATTAACATTGTTTTAAATATTTTATGTTACTTTTTGTAGAAATCATATTCCTCTAAATAATTTAATACTGTTTAAAAGTCTGCATCCTCGTGGGTAGATTAACATATATCCGGCTGGTATGTGGCGATAGGATAACCCTTTGCTATGTGCTGTCATACAAGCTAGATGAAAAGTTAAGCCACTGCCAAGTAAATATTCTAGAGGAATTAAAGTATTAGTTTTTTAGCACTTTTTGTTGTGTAAATTAATCATGCAATAAAATTAGTGCAATTTCATTAGTAAGTTGTAAATGTGAATTAGTTATAATAAATTAGACACATCAATATTTCTCGCAACAAATCGGAGCCACAATTCGTGCGCTGCGGTCTTCATGTATTATTTGATGTAATTAGTTTCCGAGAACATTTAATAAGTGCTTTCTGCGTACTATATTTACACTTCTACGAATGTTTGCAGGATATATAAAGACAATTACATGATATTATCAATTCTATTGTTACATTATGAACTCGCATTTTACTATTCACTTGTCACACTAACGGGCCGAAGATCACATTGATCGCCTACATAAAAGGCCTTTTCCACCAAGTAACAAGCTGCACGACTATCAATTTTACGAGAGTCCACACCACCTCCGTGGAAATCATATTGATTGCTCCTAGAAAGAGCAATGACTTGCGGCCATAGTCGAGCTAGTGGGAAAGGGGTCTAAGAGTTAAAATATGTATTCACTGTAAGACAAGTTGAAGAGGCTTAGCAGTTAAAAAAGGTTTGTGAGGATAAGGATAGGACGACGTGAATAATCTCTAATGCTATTCAATGTCAAAAATCCTTTTAATGAGATACAAACTTGCAATATAAAACTCTGCTGTTAAAACGTTGGAAATCATACTAATTCAGACTAATATTATAAACGCGAAAGTTTGGATGGATGTTTATTCTTACTATTTAAAAGGTGTCTTTACGGATCTCGCCTGGCATAGATGTAGGACATAGTCCTAGGAAATAAAATAGTCAGGGACAGCGCACAGCCACAGTATTTAAGGTATTGGTAAATTTGTTAGTCAAATTTGAGGTAAACTTATTTTATTACTCACCTTGTGCCATTTTCTCCAACTCAGCTCCTCGGATGCCGGCAGCGTACTGCCACCTAACTCCTCGAAGCCTTACATATCACTTTAATTGCATTAACTGCTTTATCTATTTTTCTACCAATGCGACATTTATGCTTTACACCCGGTGAACACATTGCCGAGGGATAATAAACATTATCTCTTCACAATACGTGACACAATCATCTGACTTTTACAAAATGCAACAATTTAGTTCATGTGCTAAACGAATTAATGTTAGGGATTTTATGTAAGTACTGTTTATATTAACATTGAATAATGCCTTCATTGTACATATATCTGCTAGATCAATGCATATTATGGTCGTTTACCGTTGGGCCGATCTCTCGGATCTAATATCTATCGTGTATATATCTGTAGGTGTATTGGGATTACTATGAACATATATTTTTGTAAGTTTAACAAAATGCTGAGTTATGCTGGAGCTCAATTTACTTGAATTGCTATAGTACGTAGCAATTTTCAGGGTTTCAAAAAACACGATTTCAGATTATAGTAAAATCTAAAATAGTTTTTGCCAAATTTAGAAGTGCCGTACAATAAGGCAGGCTGAGAATGAGGCTAATTTAAAACGCACTATAGACAACGCATATTTCTAAATGTTGATATTTATGTACATGTTTCTATAATATTTAAAAAAACACATTAATTGTAGTAATGTTACGTATGTATGACGTCATTATTGTCACATTGAGTTCTTATCACACGTATGCATATTATCTCTTATGATATTATGTAACTAAATATACTGCAATTTGTACCTAACCGTGATTCTCAAATGTCATGACACTAGTACACTATTGCTATATCTGCAACTTGACAAAACTATATGTAACGCCGCCATGTTTCCTGTTTAGATCGACTTTGATTCTTCATCAAAGAATGGTAACTCTTTATCAGGTGATTTGTGCTCGTTACTTTATCATTTTTGCGGTTCATTGACACACTGACATCGAACTTAATAGTACAATCAAATGTACACAATAATAAATAATACAATTAACTAAAACTTCCTTTTATCTACTAATATGTAGACATATTAGTAGATAATATATTTATAATTCCTTAAAATATTATGTACTTAAATTAAACTAGAAACATATGCGTAAGTAGGTTAAGTGATACACCACGGCCATATATGAATATCATGGCCGTCACAAATGCTACAGATTTGTTATTTATTATAAAATTTATACGGGTATCTTAATTCTGTTTCCCCGTAACACTACGTACTGACTGCTCGCCGCGTAACATGTTACATTACATCTCGTACCGTCGTCGTTCAATACCCAGTTTTGTTTACTGATTTGTTTTTAAAAAGTTAAGCAAATGTAATTCAACCTTCAAGCGCAACTAGAATTTACCAAAGTGACAAATGTCAATTATATATTTTTGTATTTTTACTATATTTATTGAATAATAATTTCATTAAAATTATCGAAAGGCCCTATGTCATTGGAGAAATGAAGGTACTGTACATATCAATTTATTTTATTACAATATCCTTGTGTGATGCAGAGCATTTAATAAATGAGATACAAGAAATATGTAACTATGGCAGTTTATGCGCATATCACCAAGAATAATGGTCTATTTCCCACAGGCTGTGTCCTTTTCTCCTTTAAATATGTCACAAGTCTTCCCAGGTGTGTAATTGTCCAGCCATAGGTCTTACATTACCAGAGTCCTCTAGAAATGCAATATTCAAACTTTATGTTCATGTTTCGCTGGGAGCGCATGTTTGCGCAGAGAGTACTCAGTGGGCTTCGCATCCCTACACGTCCTGTCAATAATGATGATTGTGCTCCGAGCTTCGTGTCACAAAATTCGGAGACGCCACAAAGTTCTGTTGGTCGGGATGTTCTGAGCGGCACTATTCCGCCCTACTAAAATAGATACAGCTAAACCTTAAACTTTGACTGTACACAGCAATCTTTAAATATGAATTTAACTAAACGACACGGAAACTGTTTTTTATAAACCTTAATTTATTTAGCATAATTATAGTAAATGTTGAAAAAAGTAATTATGATTACGGAGAATATATAAAGAGCTTTTAGAATCGTAATTAAGTATTATATTTTAATGTGATAAATATAAAACCTGTATTCAATAGCATACGTTGATATCATCATCTTACTTATCTTGTACTTATTATAAATGCGAATGTTTAGTTTAGATGGATGTTTCTTACTACGTATCTCCAAACAGCTAAACGATCTCCCAAATTTGGCGTAAATGTAGACCATTATTAGGAAGAATACATGGGCAACTAATTAAGTTTTTTTTAATTCCTCGCGGACGGAGACGTAGGTAAAAGCTAGTTTACTATAAAAATAATTTGAAACATAGTCTCTAAAACAATTTATTTTATCTACGATCTGGTTATACGATGAATCTAGTTGGCTGCACTTATCAAAATATTTTTACACAATGTATTGAATTCTATTGCAAAAATTCTATAAAGTTTAAAATTGTGAGTAACAATTTTGTCTACATTTTGATAGCAGAATGTTTTTGTTGCGTTCTTGCTATATTTTTTTATAAGTGAATTAATTTGTTGATTTACTTTTTCGTATAGAATTTACATTTTACGAATTCATGAAAAACGTACTGGAATTCTTTTATGACTAGTTATATCCCATATTAAGGTTTTGGTAACAAAATGAAAAACAGGTATTAACAAAGTCCTTATATCAGTTTCACAACCGAAATACCTGTTTAATAAAATCGTTAAAAAACCATCTTTCAAATAAACTTTGTCGACGTATTGATCACATGAATAAGCAGAATTGGATTATAATTTATATAGTAAGTTTGTTATTTGTTGTAATTAATGTTTTCTTTGTAGAATATAAAGGCCCACGTAAAGAGAAGTCGGCCCGGCACAAGGTCAGAACAGTCTCCGATCAGCCCGATTGTTGTGGACAAAACATTCAGCAGTCCAGATTTCTCGCACCTCAGAGGATCGGCCAAGCACAAGAACAAGGAGATTGAGCGGAATGAAGTACTCTGTATATCGCCAAGCGATAACTGCCTAGGCTTTGAATGGACTATTGTAAATCTTTTCTGCACTCTACACACGCGAAATTGACAATAATGTAAAAAAGTAACAGTTTTTAAGTAGGCGGGAAATGAACAGGATTTATTAACTATTATTAACTAGGTGTTACAAATTTATAAGTGACATTCAATTTTACCGGGTCGGTCGTGGTCTCAAGCGAGGAGCACAAGGCTGCACAACGAGTGCACTTCAAATTAACCATTTCAATAGTAAATCAAATCCGTAAAGTGCTCCCGCTGTTTACTTATTTATTTTACTATCCGCTAATTATTATAGACTAATAATAGGCAGTAAATTTATATCAAACATTGCACTTTTCTATCAAGTACTTATTCTAAGCTGCAGTGTAAGCGCTCGTCAATTTGTCGACTTGTTTTAGCATATAAATATAGAACTTAATTAAGTTTCAGACCGAGCACAGTTATATAGCTTGAAATAGGGTAATGGGACTCACTTCAGCGATAATTGCTTTACAACTTCGCTTAAATATGATATTTACTGTTACATTTTCATCACAAAAACCTTTGTCATCTATGAAGATATTTTAGTCAGTTTGCATGACATTTTTAGAAATAATAAAACATATAATTGACTAAAGTAAGTGAGTAATATTTTGACAACTATCGCTTAATCGCGTCGACAGATTTTCATGTTCTTCTTAGCTGTGCAAATGCACCCAATCAGTATCCAGAAGTTTATTCTTTAACTACTAGTGGGGTTCTTTTTAACCAATGTTTGGGATTGCAGGGTCTTCGTAAGGATAGTAAGGTCAATGAGATACTGTGCCTAGACAAGCAACCTGATCGAGGTGACGACACGCCGGCGACGAGCCACGAGGACACGATGCCTCGTACGCCCAATACTTGCGTCCGATCTCTGCTCCATCCCAAGAACCTTGAGATGGACAGACAGAAGATACACGGCAGCCCCAAAACTAAAGCGGACAAATGTTGTGAACAAACAAAAGTGCCTAAGGTAAATGAAAAAATATTTCAACTAAACTTATTACGGTACAATTGAATGTCAGAGATGACATTTTATATGTACCGCAAATAGTGTAATATTTTACATTGTGATTAGAAATGTGAGATGGCACGGCACTGTTCAGTAAGCTTAACCTTGTCATTTACTCTAAATATCTGCTGCAAATATCATTTATGTTAATGTTGACATTCAAACCAACATGTGTATATTTAATTCCATTTATTTTATACAGAAATCTTGGCCAACTAAGTCACCATGTGAGTAATTCATTTTAACAAGCTTTTTATTAGTATTTGTGTAAAATAAAACTTTTCTTTATAATTAAGACTGTACTTTTGTATACATATATAAACATTTGGGACATCAAGAAAACTCTTTATTACAAACGAATGTTTCTTTATTCATTTACTTAAGTCTAGGAAAGGTATAGTTAATGTAGGTAGACATCACTTTTGCAGGTTCGGGCGAGATGGATACAAATGATCCGCTGCTACGATTATTGCAAGATGTCCATCACGATACCAGAAAAAGTGCCAAAATAATAAGAGATTCTAAGGCGAAATTGATTAATTTACAAAAGGTACACTAATAAGTCTTTCATAAAATTCTGTACAAAGATGAAAATGTTTGCGATGTAATTGGAAACAAATACGTAATGGAACACAAGGAAAAGATGACATAAAATAAGCAAATTGGAAAAGTCACAAAAAGGAAAAGTCTTCAGAATCAGATAACAATCACTATACCTTTTTCAGAAAGTTTTTTTTTGTCGTAAATGTAACAAAGGTTAAAGATATATTATTGTACTGAAATAAGTTTTTATACTAGAAATCATTTAAAAACCTTAAGTTTTGGAATAAAAGATTCACATGATATGTTAGAGAGGCCGCCGCCTACAGTATACAATAACACTCTTTAATATTTTACTGCTGTTGTCTTTATGATTATCCAGCGGTCCGTGTTGTGACAAATGACGCGTCGATTAAGCAAATGAGTCACCTGTAACACTTCGTTTCCATCTCAGTGCGAACGTGAACGACTTATTGGTGGAAATTAAACGACATATCTTTTTGTATATGTGTTTTTAAATGTATCAATATTGTCAAATAAAAAAAATATCTAGTTAATAAGACATAATTTTTTGTTCTTGTCGTAGAAAGCAGTTTTGAACGAAGCGGACATTAAGGAGCTGGGAGAGCGCAATGAACTTCTCCTCCGCGAGATGGAGCGCTTCGACCGACTCACAAAAACTATTCAGAAGCTTGTCGGTGCTGAAGTCGAGCAATTCAAAAAATTTAAAGGAGATCCTTTTAAAAACAATGAACTGTCGACTAATTTATACGGTGAATGTTCTACGTAAATTTTTTTATTTATTTGAGACAAACCAAACCACATTAATTAATATTAGAATTCAAGTGTACACAATAATACAAAATGACTGCCAACAAAATGCTGTAATTCAAACTTACATTTAAATAGGTGCATTTATATTTATATTATTATAGGAAATAGCTTTGTGATTTAAACATATACTATAACCTCAACTGTTCCCGACATTGTTTTGTTGCTCATTTATCAGATTGCTATTATTTTACATTGTGTAGTGAAAATATCTTAACATACTGGACAAATGTTGCGGACAAATTGCGTACGTATTGTTATATTTTCTGTTATTTCTTTATGATTATACACCTTTACCTATCTGAGACCTTCCGGTAATCGTCGTCCATACATTTGCAAATTGTTTCCCGTGTCCCTTTTCAGGGGCGCATTTTCTTACCCGAGTCGTCTGTAGACAGCTACTAGATTTTGTTCTTCAAAATATTTTAAGTTATTTGATAAGTCATAATAGTATTAGTACTGTAGTTAAGTATAAAATGTTATATATTCACACAATCCCGTACCACAAAGGTCAAACTACCGCCACTATAACTGATGGTTTTAATCACTTTAGTATACAACATCGAGGCTTGCTCCTGAATATATCAGTGATCATTATTCATGGATGCCGCAATCGAATTTAGCGACAGTTGAACTTTATTTGATTACGATTATTGTCGGCAACATTCGAGGAATTGTTGGTTGTTTTGATCAAAATCGCCGCACTGTAAATATTATGCGCGCGGAGTTTCGTGTAAAATTGGCGGCCGCCGTAAAGTTTGAAGTGTACCTCACTGTAGCTGCTAAAATTGCGAGTTCATGTTAAGTTATAATATTAACATAAAGTGTTTGTTACAGAGCCGATGTTTCCAGAGTTTACGATGTACCCGCCTGCTGGCGCGCTGGGGGTAGCCAGACACACAAATATGCCAGGACTGCCGCAGCCGGGCGGGACCATCACTCGAAGCAAATCTGTACGTCAATCGTGTAACACCGGCGCCTCTTGTAATTAATCGTACCTAATAAAAAAATAGCAAAATACATCACTGATGATTTGTTCCTTTTTATTTTTTTAAGGAGATTGACCTTACCCGGAAACTGACCGAGAGCTACGATATGCAGGAAAAGTTAGTCGCTGATAATGCCGATTTAGAAGTCAAGAGGTTTGCCGAAATTAATTTGCATTTTTTAAATATATCTTTTCATTTTTAAACTTCTTATAGTGGTCAAAGTTAAGCCATTAAGTATTTCGGGATATTGTAACTTATCCTTATGGTTACCATCCTTTAAGGAAATAAGTACTTGAATACAGTTAATTCTATCATTGAATCAGTGCATTGGATTGGTTCCCTCATTAAATCTTTTCTTTGCACAGCGCACATTTGAATTTTTTATTGCAAAAAAATTCCTTTACTAAAATTAGAAGTAAATTCGACACTTATATACTCCTTTATGTACGACCTTTTCGAAGATATCTAATATAAAAAAATGTTTTGTTTGATATGTGTCAACGTGACTTTTATTTAATACTTAAAATCCAGTACCATGAAACAACACTTTTGATTCAAAAATATAATTGATATGAAAAAGTAAAGTATACAACATGCTCACAGCACGGTAAGTTTATTTTTTCAGATATATTTTGTACAAGGAGTTGATGACAAAGGATCAGAACTTGGAGACGTGTCGCGCTCAGATCAAGAGGTTGCAAGGGGAATTGAAACTGTTGAACATTGAGAATTCAATCCTTAGCGAAAAACTCGATAAGAATAACCCTGAGGTAGTGAGATCGCTATCAGATATTTTGTTTCAAACTCTATTGTGAAAGGTTTTCTATTTTCTATAAGAAAGTAGTTATGGATAACTGCCTATTTTTTGTTCGAAAATCACTTCCTCTCGAATGATTAAATAAATAACATTTTAATTACTTATTTAGGGCGATGCAACTGCGATAAACCAAGACGTTTCATGTCAGCAAAAAACAAACGAGGTGAATATTCTTTGTATTAAACAATTGTATTATGTATACATTTATTTAAAGATGTAATAAAATAATTATTGTTTCAGATTGAAGAAAATATTAATGAAAAAAGTCCACAAGAGCTCATCGATAAACTCGATAATTATAAAAACTCCAGCGTTAACTTTGTATGTTTCATTGCTTACATATTTTTTATTTCTTTAAATCTAAATTTCTTTTTTTTTTCGTCTTTTTAAATAATTCACAAAAAAGACACACATAAAATTTCATAGGAGACATATTATAATATTTATCTCCTAGCACTCATAACTATAATATGATAAATTGAAAGATATTTGTTGAAGGCAAAGCAACTGGGCGAATTAGAATTAGAAGTTCGTCACATTCGAGCGGAAATGTCTTCAAAGAAGGAAGGGGAGAGCGCGTGCCGCGGCGGCAGTGCCGGCGGACCCAACACCTGCTTCCAGCAGCAGACGGTCAGCAACACATAGCTGACATACAGCTGACATAACTATTGTAGCATCTAACACAAAGCACAGCAATCCGAACCAAGTAGTTTTTAGAAAGCAACTAAGCTGTAAGTAAATTACTCTTTCCCAGCTTCTTTCTTTAAGGTAAAAGATACCAGGAGGATGGTCTTTCAAAACATAATTAACTATTGCCGAGAAATTTTTGAATAATTCTTTAATGTATGTAAGACAATAACAACGTATAGAATTTATCTTTGATAAATGAGATGAGATGAGATGAGATGTAAAAGATATTATTATACCATATAATTTGGCATTAATTTGATACATGCTATTACAGGGTGGAGGACCTCCGGTACCTCCTATGACAAAGGCCGTGAGTATTCCTACCCACTGACAAGCCTAACAAAAGGCGCAATATGGTTGACATGAACATGACTAACATACACTTAGCGGTAACTCAATAACATCTTAATACATTATTATTATATCTTTACACTCGCTGTGGATATCATCTACCATTTCTAAATGAAGATTAAATAACAAATCACATATACAATGTACAGAGAGTTCATTACACGGCCAACTAACGACAAAGGCAGAATTGTACGGCGTCGCAAACACAATGGCTCCATCACACGCGTGTCTGCCTTTATGTATGGACGACAAAGTACATATTACGTGTAATAGCAATATCTATTAATCATGATAATCATTTGGTACGGTTTTGACATCGCGAAAACCGAATAATTAAAGTTTAATATGTAAGAATCATTTTCATATCTACCTCCAGTACCTCTCAACATAATCATTTCGAATATTTCTTAAGTCGTCACAAATAGGCGATAGACTTTGTCCGAATTTGCTTTCACAATAGCGGACCTTTGTGAAGGTAATTGTATGTGTCTACACTACACAGAAGACTATCTCATGCATATAGTCTCTGCCGGTGACATGCTCTATTCACATTAAGCCTAATGGATTTGTGGTTTACGTATTTGAATGATTTCATTTAAAGAGTTTATACATACTTTGAAGGCAAAATTATATTCATATAATAATAATTAATATGAATATACAGTAGTTTATTTTAAGTTTTATTTGCTTTCAGTGCGGTGTCTGTCCGCCGTGTCCTGCGCCGTGCAATCCTAATGCTCCGCCGGTAATATCATTTGTCGATATTTAAGTTTTATATTATTTATTTAAAACGAATGTTATTATTAATTTTCACCGTTTGGTTACAGACTCCCGCTGAAAAGGAAGTGCAGAGGCTAACCATACAGTTGACGCAGATGCAAGAAAGCTTTAAGACTAAAGTTGCAGAGGTTCAGTTCCTTAGTGTCTTTATTATAATAAAAGAAAATGTTGTAACGATAGAAAAGTCGTCACTGTCGAATATACGACATGAATAGAATATAAATTTTAATGATTAACTTTTTAAGCATATTTCAGTGTGCGATGCTCCGAGCGGAACTCCTTAAGAAAAAAGAAGAGTTGGAGAAGGAGAGATGTCAACATCGCGAGGTGGGAAACAAACTGCGGGAGTTGGAGATGAAGTTCGAGGGTCTGACGACGCACACCAACATGCTGCTGGGCACGCGGGAGGAGGCCTTCGAGCAAGAAGTGAGCGTCAGGATGCTGAAGCAATGCTATCGCGAGGCCCGGGAGGAGATCGACGAGCTGAGAGTGCTCATGAAGGAGCAAAACGATCAGCTCCAAGACTACAGAGTTAAAGTTGGTACTAATTAACCTTAATCAGAAAATAGGCTAATATTCGCTTTTTACAAACTTAATATGAATTATGTATTTTTAGTATCTGCAAGCACAACAACTAGTGGAGGAACAGAAGCGACAAATGGACATGATGGACATGGACAACACAAGAATAAGTGAACAAATTAACCTCGAGATACAGAAGGTTAAGGTAAGTTTTATCTACAATAATATGGTATGAAATATTGTGTTAGTATAATTTAATATTTGGGCCATAGGCGGCCAAAACAGATATATGTTTTAATTTATTAATTTTCCTTTTTTCATGACAGCTGAAATTCCAAGAAAAACTGCAGGAGTTGACCCCGATCCCCGACTTGTTGAAGGCGACTCAAATGAAATTGAAAGACGCGCAGCAGTCGCAGGCCATCGCCGAGCACAACGCCGAGCAATTGGCTAGGGAGTTGAATTGCGCAAGGGAGAAGGTTCTCTTAATTGTTTACTTTTTATTTTTGCAATAGTAAGGTAGTTCTAACAGACATTAAAAAGTGACGTAAAATAATTGTGTGATTTTTTTTAAGGTGCATGTTCTATTGCACAACACCATCAAACCGCCGGAGAAAACTCCGGAAAAAGGCACTGATGAAAAACAAATAGCTCTCCTGCAGCAGCGAATTTCCCAACTAACAGAAACCAATATGGGTCTTAAGAGTGAAATTGAAAGACTGAAGTAAGTTCAATCTGACTTGTTTTATTGAAGCATATAGTTACTGTTAATTTTAACTATTGTTTATGTTGAAACAAGATTTGAGGGACGAGAACTCGTTGTCCAGACAACACTTAGGGAAGCAAGTGAAAATACAAATATCGGTTGATACAGAATGCTCTTCGTTGTAGGGCTAACGTGATCCGTATGGAGGAAGCGGTGCTGGCTCATGAGAAGCGGCTGCACGAGAAGATGCACGAGTGCGCACAGCTCGGTGGCGAGCTGGACCGCTACCGGGATGAGGCGGCGCGGGCGCTGCAGCGCGCCAACGAGCGCACTGAGACCGTGCGGAAGTAAGTTCATCTCAACTAATTAGAGTGGCGTTGACGCAAAATATACGTTAAGTCAACACCAATAAGTTTCCACCTTGTTCGGCCCCGAGGTATCTTCAGCTATTAAACCTAAGTATTTAGATACATGAAAAACTTAAATTAATTCAATGTCATATTATGAAACAGATGTATGCAGACTACTGTGGCCGAGCTAGAGAGACAGCTTGCTGCCTCGAGAGCTAATGTAAAGAACGCTGAGAAGGAACGCGAAGAGGTAATGAAAATGTCAGCGATTTGATATCACGATATTCAGTAAAGTCACTCTGGTAATTATGATGGAGCATTTATGAGCAACAGAAGGAAAACTTTGTTATGTTTCTGACGCGACTTAAAGTTTGTTTTTACAAACTTGTAGTTTGTTTTTAATTTCGATAATGAGTATTTATTAATGATTTATGTATCAGGTGCAATGCCGCATGCAGTGCCAGATCAAGCGACTGAACGAGAACTTCGAGCAGGCGCAGTTGCGTATCCTGGGTCTGCAGGGGCAGGTGCAGGCGCTGCGGCACACCGCCTCCAGCGACGGCGAGGGCGAGGGCGACGGCGACATGCAGGCATGCGCCTGCAAGGAGTTCTTTGGCAACCCCTAGCTACAATCATTCGTGCCTTGTCGCGTTGTTATAACACATGGTGTTTTGTAGCTATTACGAAATCGCATGTATTTGATATGATGCGCAGTTGCATCGTCTGTTTATCATTTATTGGACATTTGGATTATTATCAAATTTGTATTTTATTCAGTAAATTTATATATTCTATTTAATTATTTTATTTATGATAGTGCGCGAGTAATGATTTTTAATTTTAAATGGTTTTGAATAATACTTGTTACCCTTGTTATAATTTATTTTATTAAAAAAAAGAATATAAAAACGTAACATTTTAAAATGAAAGTGACTAAAACTAAATTGTAGGGGTATTACTTATCACCAAGCTGGGGGTTGTGTTTGACGCGGTGTGTGTTGCCGGCAGTGGCGAAACAGGCGCGCAGAGACTCTTGCGCGAGGAAGGTTTCGCGGTGCGGCAAGCGGCCTACGTTGTGGTACGCGTCCACCGCAGCGCACAGCGCGGCTGCTGCCTCCTCGGCCCGTTCCTCTTCCATTAAACTGGCGCCTTTCTGCAAGTTACAGCTTAACGTCACTATAGTGCGATCCGATTTTTGCATTAGCGACAGGCTAATAAATGTGGGACATGTACATATAACTAAAAAGACGGTTTCGTTAACAAAAGCATTTCGTTTTGATAGTTGACTACTTTTTCAACGTGTTGATATGCCGATAGGCTGTCTTGGACGATGCAGCGTTTTAGCTATTCAGGAAATCCTGAGGTACAACATATTTGGCGTGTGAAATATTGATTAAGTTGCTTCCATATAATCCAATAACAGCATCAAGTCAGATGGGAGAGGATTATGGTTCCGGTGGGCGAATACAAGTATGCCATTAGCTGCAATACGGCGTCATACTGGAGTGTTAATGGTGGGATCAGCGTTCACAATGGTAATCCATAATATGTCGTTGTAACTTAAAGTTTAAGTTCAATTTGTCAAATGAGGAAGAATTTTAAAAAGTAGTATATTGAGGTAAGTACATGTTTGCAGGTTTTTGTATCCGCATATCTACTTGTCCGCATTGTACACTGGAAAGTGAGAAAATATAAAACGGTCCTGTTAACACTCGTATATACGTATGTTTAATTATGAACTTCATTATTGAAGTAACACAATAAGTGAAATGATTCAGCCTCTAAAAAGATAATCTAGTGTATATCTTATATTTCACTATCATCCTGTAGTCTTCATGTTTTTCAATTTGTTAAATAGTTTTATTAAATTCTGGAATTGATATATATTATCTCTATATCTCTAATGGTCTACAATCAAAATTTAACGTAACAAAGTTTCAATATAGTGAAAATGCTTGGATAAATAAACAATTCTATTTTTTCATTACAATTTAACGTTGCAAATAACTAACTACTGTTTTATTTACATTAATGTCCCTATAATTTTCAAATAACAGCGGTGATTGGATTCTAGTAGAAACTAATCAAACAGGTGCAATTCTAGTTAATTATTCAGCGTACAAGGCGCACGGAGAGGCCGGGTGGCCGGGTAGCCGGGTGGCGAGTAGCCGGGTGGCGGGTAGCCGGGTAGCCGGGCACCTGGTACACTGTTGCCTGAATACTTAGCACCCACTCAAACAGAATACTCATTAAAACGTTGATTACACGGACTGATACGCGGTTACTCTTTAAATCATCTAAATAATTTCCTTTAACAATTTTTTTCTTATTCTATATATATAAGTATATCTTAGTAATAAATTATTTAGAAATAAGTATTCACTTCTAGTGTAATTAATTAGAGGTTTCTTTTGTCGAAATAATAATTTATAATGAACTTACAATTAATGTTAGATTGTTACCTCGTATCCGGCTAGACACCTTTCAACTGTTTCAATATAAACATTTATAAGGCACTTTTCTATAGGAACAGAGCACTTTGGACATTTTTCTGGTGGATTATCTGGATTCGGTCTATATTTCCAGGAACATAATATGTTCGGACATCTGGAACAAGTTAGACTCTTAAAATAGACGAAAGTTTAAAATATATTGATGATGATGACTAATGTGAACGTGCATAGAATGTTCGTTCTTTTGCTTCTATCTATCTATCTATATATTCTATCTTATACTCTTGTTTCATTTTAATCTCAGTATGATAGGAGACAAATAGTCGGAATTAATGTAACTTGAATGTGCTCTTCATTAAAATAATAAAGTGAGTACCTCAGGATGGGATCATTAAAATTCATCTGTTTAAGGAGCGGCCAGTCCTCCTTGCAAGCGAGGCAGTCACATTTGAACCAGTATCTGCAGGCGAGGGACTTCTGCCGCTCAGCGAGGTTGCGAACCAAAACATTTGGCCCATAATTCTCAGACACCATTTCCCCAGCTTCAAGCGGTCGGATAGCTCGCAGAATTATTTTAGAACCTTCAAAATATCTGGAACAATTTATATCAAATATCCCTCTTTATATATCCGAAGTTGGGATATTGGACTCTCTAAGTAAAGTAATGCAAGTTTTAATTTATGACAGAATGTGTGTGTGTGTGTGGTTTTTTGATTTTGTCTATTTTTTTTTATAATAGAAGGGGGCAAACGAGCTGCGGGAACCCTTTGCACGTTGTTATTATATTTACAAAACTTAAAAGAAAACGTTACGAAATTCTTTACGTTAATTCAATCAAGTGAAATGGATTCGAATGATTGCATACTATGACGAATGTTAAATAAATACATTGGTATTTAGTTTTAGTCAGTTTTACCACAGGTACTCCACCGTTGAAAACTTTAGTACTTGAAAGATCTCGTCTGAAAACCGGATAGTTCGTTTAACTTTGAGACACGTTTGCAAGACCAAAGTTTCTTCAGTGACGTGATGTTATTTAGTTTGCTAATGTACTCATTTCGCTACATATCTTCAAACACTATACAAACAAGAAATTAATTTCATATTTAAATATTCTTAACGTTAGTGAGTGCTGTTTAAAGACCCGGCTGATTCGTGCTACAAATGTTGATATTATAGTTTCTACAAATATTATTTTTCTTGTACTCGAAAAGGTAACGGAAAATGTAAATTAACATTGATAATTCAAACGTTATGGTGACTCGTGGGTAGCTGCGAGCAAAGTGGGTAGTTGCCAGTTGCCCACTGCGGGTAGAGAAAAGCACGCGCGAGGTACACCCCCTGCATCTCAACGGTTTTTTTCTTGTTGATATTTAAAATTATGGCGCACAATCTGTAAATTTGCGAGCCGCCAAAAAGTTTATATGGCACTATACCTTGCCACCGCGGGACTGCACTCGTGGTTGAACAGAGCGCCGGTGGAGTAAATGCCTACTGCAATGTACGAGGGCTTTGAGCCGGTGAACATGTGAGCACCTCGCAGCGTCTCGTAGATCTCGTGTGCGTTGAACTGAAGCAGCTGGAGGTTCTGTATTATCAACTTACATATGGATAACACATCTGGAAAATAAAGTAAACAAATAAAATACCACAAAATTTCATTATTTTGTTATTAAGATATTGCGAATCAGATAACAAATTTTATAAATATTGACTTACTTGCTTGTTGCTGTTCGTTTTCATCACCTTTAAAAAAGCCACTTTTTTTTAAACATTCAGTGAGAAACATCGCTATCACGATTCTTTTTAAATAATCATCTCCATTTCTTTTCTCCGAGTGAGTACAAAGTCTATATATTTCATCTGCTCTCTTCAATAATTCATTTTGTTTATCTTCGAAACTATTTTTGGCCTCCTTCATAACATCATCATCGGATACCATGCCTAGGCCCATTCTAGAACGTGTTAATCTTTCTTTTCGATTTCTTGTTTTACATTTTCTAGGATTTGTGCTTACTTCATTGTTAGAAATTTCTTCGCTGGACAAATACTTTGAATAAATGGCGAGACTCGTTTCGAGACCGACTTGAGTGACCATCCGTAATGCTATATGACTGAGCACCGACATTCCTGACCCTTAAATGACAAAAATATATAATTGTTAAAAATTACTCCAGTATCGTGAGGTGGTGCTGTCAATCGTTTATTCTTCCACTTAATAACAAAATATATTTTGAAAATGCGAATAAATCACTGTTTTATAATTAATTTATCCGATTCATCGTGAAGCGTTGTCTACAGTTTGGCAGCCGGAAGTGGAACCGCGTGTAATCATAGTTACCTATAAATAATCCCATAAAGGGACATTCATATGGATGATATGTGGAGATAGCGATGTCTTTGCACTGGACGCTACAGAAAGCTACTCCCGAACATTTTGGACACCCCACAGGAGCTACTTCCACGCAGTCTTCCAACCTAAATAAAAGTATTACATCTTAGTAGATAGCAGTTAATTAGCAGTCTACATAAAACAAGCAGAGGCCCTTTGTCCGCTGATCCACAGGTCGGCTACTTGTGTGTAACTTTATAATTCCATCAGACTTTTTTGAATAGATAAAATCCGTTGAAAGCACATTTACCTTCGTAAACAATGCTGACAATGTGTACCGTAATATTTGTGGAAAAGACACGCTGCGTAAGGTTGATCAATGAGAAGTACGTCCCCAGTTTTAATTGGCATACTGGCAACAGCGTAACGACCCTGGAACCAAGCACATTTAAAAAAATCAAAATTAGAAGAAAACCTAATACCTGTACGACTTTAGTGGTTTGATTTGCAAATAAAGTTCATAAAGATAGAAAGATACAATGATCGAACATTTTTTATGTGCCTACCACAATTGTATATATTTTTTGTGTTTAAATGTTAATTTAAGTGTAAGTACCTTCAATTGATCCGTTGTTATTTCTATCAAGTCGGACAGTGCCGGCATAGCGTAGTTAGAGCCACCAGATAGCACAGTACCTATACAACAGACAACCTATAGAATTACCGGATGTTAACATTCAATTTTACGTGATTTTCAAGGAGTGTTTCTAACGATAAGTTTCTGAGACAAAATTCCTCGTTTAAAACATATTGTTATCTCTGTTTTGTCAAATATAATGACATAGATTACGATTTAGTTTTATCCAGAGATTTTGTCTCGGAAACCAATGGTTAGAAAGTTACCTTTTTGGTTTTCAGAATGTTTCGGTTCCAGGGAAAAGTCGAGAGATTCCATGTCTTGATGCAATTGAATTTTAGCCTTTTTATCGTCTATCAATCTGTTCGCTATTTCATAGAAGACTTTAGCTCTCGTCGGTTCGCCAGCGCCTTAAAAATGTATGCAAAAAATATGTTTTAACGTTATATTACAATGCGATATTTTATGTTTGCGTCACTATAGTCGATTGCTATTTAGTTCGACGTACCTTTATAACAGTTTCCTAGCCTCCAATAATATTGGCCGCGCATCCTAGCCGGTATTCGTTCCTTTAAGGCCATCTTTAAATCTTCAAGAGCTGCTTGATATCTGTTACCTCGCATTAATATTTCGGACCGCAGCCACAAACCTAGGGCAAGAGAGACTCCCCCATCTACTGATTCGTCCACATCTGCAAACAATTAGAGTATTTAAAGGACATTTACAAATGAACGAAAACAATAACTGTTCGCTTTTATTTGAGTTTATTTCAATTTGTAGTGTTGATGTTTACCCTCACCATTACATATATTCAAACCCGGTTGTATTAGCTAATAGGTTACGTACAACATTATCTCCAAACATGAGAATAAATTGATAATAATTAAATCAATTATGTGTCAACATTACTTGTCATAGGTGATCTGAGTACGCTCTGACTCGCAAGACCCAAACTTTTCTCAAGCTCTCCGTCCCTCAAGGCTTCAGCAGCGGCTTTACGCTTCTCCTGGGCAATCTTAGCATCCTTGTCACGGAAGATAGGTTGAATTGGAGAGAATACTTCTTTTATAGCGTTCATTAACTGCAAAAATAACAACAAACTGTCTGAATGACGAGAAGGACAATATTTCAAGTTTCCTTGGCTCCATGTGTATGATATATAAAAAAGTATACGTAGGTAGGTAGGTGCTAGAATTAATCACGAGATACGTAAATTTATAAGTAAATCGCCATCTGTACTTTTTCTAAACTGATACATAAAACTTAAGGTTATCACTCTGCACCAAATTTGAGGCCATATATACAATATGCCAACATCACCAACCAGCACATGCCAACCTTTTTATTCTCCATTACTGCCTCGACTTTTTTTTCATTGTTGATAGTTTCGAATGATTCCAACCAATTATCTTCGTTTGCCAATGCGATCAGTTCCTCGGCAAGATTTTTGAGGAAACCTACTTGAGTAGAATAAAGCATCATATCGCCACATTTCTCTGCGAAAGCTGGATCTTTATCTTCGTAAACGTAAGACATATTATCTGAAAATGAAGATGAAAATTAAATGAGCCAGCTTGACTGTTTGTCTGTATCTTTGACGAAAATAAGTTGTCAACAATAACATTTCAGTATTATTATTATCTCGAAATAAATCGAGCATTAGTAAGGGTCAATCCGCGGGGCTGCATGCAAGTCTGCAATGGTGTGATTTCACCATGGACAACGATATTGTTTACATCAGACATACAAGATATGTTTCGCAAACTGATTAGGCATTTGAAGTTCTAACAAATCAATTCCATTGGTAACCATCAGAGTACTACTTCATCGAAGCTGATTGTAATACATGTTCAATACATGGAAATGTTTGGTAAGCAATTGAAAATGCATGGAACTGAGAGTTGTGTTTTGCCAAAAATACATGCACTGTAAGGCAATATTACCAGTCTTAAAATAGTTTGATAATTCACGTGTATTTATCTTTTTTCGTAAATAAAATCAATGTTTATAAGTTTTTTCTCTGTACTTTCCTAGTTAATCTGACAAATTATAAAGACACGGTAAATACTGAGGAGGCTGCAAATGTCAGCGATAAAATTCAAAGATACGTTTAAAGTCAACCAACCGATACTGGATCAACGTCGTTTGGAATTATCATTCCTAACTTGGGTATCCAAGCCCCTCAGTAGAAACGTATAATGAGCTGATGATGGTGAAATTGTAAGTTTGTTCAATGTTAATGTTAATCTGCACGCCTGTTTTTCTGTCAATGCCGGTTCAATATTATTTACTTGTGATACTGTAAAAATTTCTTTATTAGATTTAAAAATAGTTTACTATTAAAAATAATACAGTGTCAAGTTAAACAATGTGTCTAATCGAATGTGTGTATCGAAACAATGTGATGAGTCTAATTGGGAATCGAAATTGGATGCTTGAACTATAACCGGCTACGAGCGCGCGTAACTCCTGACATTTAGTCAACTGGAATCGCTCCATTTGCTAAATTTAGTACGACGATACTATTTAAGACCACTCTTTCCATTGTTTTGATTCGATTAAGTAAATACGAGTATTTTATGAAAATCATGGCTTTCCAATATATTTTCTTTTTTTATCACGAAACATACATAATAATAGACAACACTAAAAGGCGAATAAAACCTCTGTCACTATTATCGGGTCCAGGGTAAACAATATTAATCAGTTAATTATATGTTATAAGTATTCGCATTAAGCAAGAAATAACTATTTCTTTTAACTTTAATTATAACTGATATTTGATTTTAAAATCCTTTTTAAGTTATCTTTTTTCATAATAAATTCACGAACTACTCGCATTTAAAAAAATACTAAATCTCATCAGTTAGGGTATACAAACATAGTTAGCAACCTTTACATATACAATTTTTTCAAATAACCGAAGAGGGAACTAGAAGAAATGCATTTCATTCAAAATTATTTAATATTATTTGGATGCGATTTAACTAGGCAACCTATTTGCAACTTATCATTGTGAATATATAATGTATTTCTTATAAAAGTAAATAACAAATGTGGTTATAGATATTTCATATCCCAGAGCTCACAGTATAAAACTAGTATGCATTTTGGCACATCACGCCATGAATGCAATAATAATTAGTGACATGCAAAAAATATAAATTCGCTTAAAAAATAGCGGGAATAGTAAATGAGGGGACTATTATTACTTCATATTACGTAAGGAAAATGTTAAGACTAATTTCGACAATCAAAACAGTTCGAAATATTTCAGTTGGATTTCGTAAAAACTTATCAGAACGGCGCTAACGCTTCGTAATTTTGTAGTTACACTATTATAATAACAAAACATGTGTTTTAAAGATTGTATTAACTCGATAAATAATAATTAACGCGACTCACCTTAGACAAGTATTCGGCACAAATGTTGAGATGAGAGGGGCACGTCTGTACTCCACTGGAACACGAATATGTTGCTAAAATTAAACGCTGCAAATACTGAAATACTGTTTTATTTAATCGCCAAGGAAATTAATTATAGCGCCCTCTAGTGCCCATTGTTGTCATGTCATTTTCATTGATTTCGATATTTTTTGATCGATAATAAAAGAGAAAAAGTTTTTCACCAAGTTAATATATTATTTTCTTTCTTCATATAAAGTTTGTGGTATTATCAAAGATTATGAAACTTTTCTTTTGTTCTATATTATTATTAAGGTTTTCAATGAAGCGCCTGCACAAATTATCCAACTAATTTTTAATTAGTCGCTTTCATGATTAAAATATTTGCACTTGTTTTTAAGAAGTTTTTTTTAAAGTTCGTTTTATCTTTCTTGCTTTTGTTCTCAAATTATAAGAAAAGGCCAAAAAAAAAAACATTTATTACTTAGAATAACACACACACATTACTTAGTTTTTTTAATGTTAGCCTTTTGATGTAATTTTTGTGAAATTTTGGATTTTGACACGAATTCTACTAAACAAAAACATACATTATAAATAACATAAGTATTTAATTTAATAACGATGTATATATATGTATATATGTATTTACAGATACATAAGATTTTATATTGCATTGGCAGAGGGGGTCAAAATCACTAAAATCCACCTTACAATATTATTTCGTGGTATCCTTTTCACGTTTATTCATCTTAAAATTAAAAATATTGAAGGCGGTTAAAAAATGAAAATGTTTAATTATTAGATAAATAAATTATACATAATATTAATATATAACGAGTTGATAGTGTGTACTCAAGTATGGTTGACGGCCTTAACTTTAGCCGGTTCATTGCGCCCGCGCTGCCCGTCGCGCCACAACCAAAACTCCAAGCAAAAACTCTCATTCAAGATCGCCAGCGCCAGAGTGTGTCACACTAGATTGATTTGTTCTTATTGACACTGGCAAGTTGTGTATGTCATCCGTTCGTTAATGTGTCGAAATATGACTGAAAAATATGTAGACTGAGGGACCTATCTGATGCTGTGCGCATAAGTGAAACTAAATTACAATAGCTCACTAGCGCCCTCCTCTCATTGTCAAAATAGTGTCACAAGATCTTTGTCATCTGTGCCATGTGTAGTCTTTGTGAGATAAGTGTGTCCCCCTATAAATCGTCTATTTGTTAATGTTCGACAAAAAATTTACGTGACTCTTTACTAATCGCTAGGGCAAATTACAAAGGGGCAGTATGCACGTTTTGGCGTTGACATTAAGCAACATTATCTTGGATTTAGTTAAGTCGCTTTTGTAATGAAATTTTTATGTGTATATGATATGTGCTTTTTGTTTATAATTTTTCGCTGTCTTGAAACAAAACATTCGGATAGTTAATTAAAATGGACAAACTAAAGGGAAAACTTTCCACACTCATACTTTAAAGAACACGTTCCAAGAACCCGACTGCCTTGAAATTATTTTTTTTTCTGTTTTCACTTTGTTAAAAGTTCAATTACGATGTAATAATGTTTTAAGTTATAAAAACATCAGCCGGTAATGTTTTCGAACTTTTGGGTCTATAAACTGAGCGAGTTTGTTGATCTTTTGTTTTGTAATCCTAAAATAACTTGAAACGATATTTACATGGAAATTTTAAGGAAGCATAAAATATTGAAATGAAAGGCGAGTTTTAATTCAATATTTGAAGGTAAGAGCAACTAATTAATAATGAGTGTTGTAGTTATGTATAAGGCTGTACTGTCAAGTGGTTAGTGTTCAATAATAACTACATAAATATATCCAGCGCAGCGTTGATATCTATAAAACCAACGCTTTGTTGAATACTTTAAAAATCTTCATCTGGATTGGGTTGAGAAAACAAGGATTACACACGAACGTTTATTTTGTTTTCTATGTCTTATAGTAGTAGTATCTCGTAGTGCTTATCATTTAACGTAATTTACGAGTACAAAGAATATTCATTACAGATTTAAAACTTTCACGAAATCGGGGCGGTGTTTGAAGTCTTCGAGAAGAAAATGCTTTAAAACTTAAAGTTCAATAGCAATACGTAAGTATAAACTTCAATTAAGATGAACAATGAGTGTCGATGACGTGACAGGAGCATCGTCCACACAGAAACACATTGGCTAACATCCTCCTGCAAGCCGACGCGTTAACTTATCACACAACCTAATTTGTTACTCTCTTTTCTACAAACACCTTATGACTATTTTAAATTTAAACATAAAAAAGTTTTTTTTTTAAATTTGTTAAAAATTACGGTAATCAATATACTAAAATTTGCTTTTCTATCAATCAATAAAAATTAACTTTTTAGACATTAGGTTATTAAAAATATTTTTAAATTACAAAAAGGTAAACCTATAAAAAACTGTTTAATATTAAACGTTTGCTTAACGTTTAAGTTAATATGACGGCGTTTAAGCAACGTCTTATAAGCGAGTGTCATTAAGTAACAGTAGGTAGTGAGGTGAGCGGCTGAGCGGTGTTACGCAAATCTACGCTAAATGCTTGTACCATGAGACGCGGCAAGGCGACATTGGCCGCGAGCCGCTCGGCGCACTGACGACTCAACTTAATGAAACAAATGTATATTGGTAGGAGTGAATTACGATACTACTAGCAGCTATTGTCACCGGGACACATAAAATGCCGCTATGACAATTGCACTTTCACGTACTTTTCCTTTAAAAACACTTAAAAACTATAAGATATTTTTTTTTCATTGTTAATTAACTAAATTCTCATGGGAGGTATTATAAAAGTATATACAATTTTTCTCCACGTCTATTTTTATCAGAATGATTGTTTTAAAATAATGGAAGTTTAGAAATTTTTCGTTTCTTTAAAAAATATTTCAATGCGGTGAACATAAAAAATCATGCCGCTTCTATTTATCAAAAGTTTATCAAATTATAAAACAGGGATTAACAAGTCATAGAATTTAGTTGTTAAAATAAAATGCGATGATAAGTGATAAGGTGATTTAGTGAAGAAGACCTGCACATGATAACATAGTCTAAATCAATGAAAGTGACTCATGCAAGTTCTTTATTTAGGTTATTGTCGGTAATAATTACATTTTCTTACTTCAGTAAAATCGCAATTTTTTTCTTATTTAGTAATATTTTCATAGCGGTGTATTGTTTGTGAATACGTACAACAATAAAATGAAGCGTAGTGATAAAATCATTATCCTTTACGAAGAAAGTGGATGCGAGATGATGGTGACATTTTAGCGCTACGACATCTAGGCGGTGCGGTGACGCGTCGCTTATCAGTGGTTATCACCCCGCGAGCCTCGGCGCCGGCGCGCTCCATCCAGTAGCGCGTTTTCGCTCGGTCCGCGCGCACCTGCACCGCCGCCCCCCGCTACCGCCGCCTCCTCGTCCGCCGCACCCGCCGGCCCGGCGCGTGCCCATCGGGCCCCGACTCCTCACGATCATCTACGAAGTGCTACGAATCTTTCATCAATCGCGTAAGTACATTTCGAGATTTACTATCACCGAATTTCACCCGCCGTAAGAACGTACAATTGTATTCACAAATTCATTAATAAATGTGTACCGGTGCGCTAAGTGTTAAGTTGTGTGAGACGTCGCGCGTGATCTCGACGTTAGAGCGTTTTGAAAACACATTTTTCTGATTTTAAAGACTATAACATGAGTCATATGGCATGGAAAGATATGAAGGTCGCGTTCTACTCATCCTAAAGTAAATTTGTCTTCGCGGTCTTAATGTATCAGGTGGGATATGTTTATCTGTTGGTGTTAGACGACTTCTCTATAAGTATACACAAGTTCGCGATCCACATGCAGTACGGCTGCGGCTGCGGCTGCGGCGGCGGCTAGGCTTTCAGGTTCACTCGCGTGAACATAGTGGATGCGTTTCAGGGTCAAGTTATGATATAGTTGGTTTGCGGTACGTTTGTGAAACTTCTTGTTTAACGAGCCGGATAAATTTAACTGACTGGCTACACCAAGTTTCAACTAATTTGATACAGGTTAAGTGAAATATGAATAAGTAAACTTTCATAGTCCAATAAGGGTTTTGGAACTTTTGTTTTTGATTGTTAAAGAAAACAGTTTTAAAACAAATAAGTAGTCTACTTATTTATTTTGAATGGTGAGACTCGCCTCAAGGTCGCGACAAAACTTTTGACCCACTTTTAGTTGAATGACTCGAAGTAGATATAGGGCTGTGAGGACTATCGTCCTCTCTTTGAATACCGGAGGCGCTTCTGTTTCTTATCAATTCCTGATAAAGTGTTTATTGCTCGCTAATCGATTGCTAGGATTATTTACAAGACGAGTGCGTAATAAAACAGTTAGGTCTGTCAGTCGGCGCGGCCGCGGAAATGGCTGAATTAACTGTCGTCATAAGAGAGCTAATTGCTACTATTGTTTGTGATGATTGGCCGTAACGATCGCTTTGATTACTTCGCTTATCACGGACATATTGAACTTCTATAAAAATATTAAATGTACTTAAAATGTATTGAATATGCAAATAAGTTGTATGATGTTATGTTACATGATGTATCGCCGGCTATTTTGTACAGAAGACGCGCGGGAAAGTGTACTTTCAAATAAATAACATCAATATTTTATTTTAAGAATAATAAATAGAAATAACTTATTTGAAAAATGCTATGTAAAATGTTAGCAGCGATCTTTACACCTAGTCCTAGATCAACTAAGAAATGGAACAAATTCTTACGTCGAGTCGTTTTCAAAACAAAACTACATTTAGCCAACGCCGGCATTCACTGAGTGCAAATAAGAAGTGAGTGCGTGCTCACGCAATGTATACCATGTTAACTAGGTCCTGGCTAAAATTGGACTCGATTTGGTGTTATATGTGATAAGTTTTTTTTTCAATAAAATATCACTACTAATACTACTGGTCTTGAGCTAGGTTTGCGACCAGAGTCAAATGGCGGGATTGGAATCGTCGACCACATAATCAGTCACCCATTCCTACAACCACTAGGCTATACGATACTGAAGCAAGGATATATATTTATAGTAGGATGTTATTTATAGTATGTTATGATTCCATAATATACGAACAATATTAATTGGCTTAATCTTAATAAGGTGCAGTGAAAGGTCGTCGCGATAACTCGAGTGGACTTTATTATAGAATTGTGAAGCTTACACAATTGCGTGTTGCAAAGGTTGTGCTGGAAAACTTCTGACTAATTTGATAATAATTCCTGCTTCAGTTTAAACTGATAGCGAATACCCTTTTTATTTTAAAGGTTTCAAACGGACTTTTCAAATGAATTTAAGATATGAATATATTAACAATATAAAAAAAATCAGTTCGCTAAAAGAGCCTCTCTTCTCACTGAAGGTGATTGGAGATCTGTAAATTAGATAAGTACAAGTCGCTTTCTTATCTTAATAATGTGATTGTAATAGTTTGAGTGCACAATATGTGCATCATGTAATAAGTTTAATTAAAATTATCAACAATGTGTCATAGTGACTTTGTGACCGTTCACAATTCGGTACAGATATTGTTATACATAAATAAACCTAATGCATATAATGTTGAAGATAAGATCAATCATATCTGTACTCTTAAGCTTATGATTGACTTATCAAACACCGATTATCAATCAATAACATATCTACCTTATTCAACATTCACCAAATTCAAATTATTTCGTGTGTGTTCTTCCTTATTTATATGTATATGTATATATGTTGTCGGGTTAACTTCAATCAGGACCGGATTGTGAAAAGTTATTTCAAAGTTATATAGTGTTTATTGAACTAATCTTCCGGCGTTCGGCTCGCATCGCGTCGCGTCGCGTCGCGTCGCGTCGCGTCGCTTCGCGGCTGTTTCACTGAATGCTTTTGTTTTTGTCTATTTATGTACTGTGACCAATAAGAAGAATTTGTCTTAGCAATTACTCGGACCTTGGCTTTAAAACCATGTCTGTTACTTGTTACACAACCGCGATAACTGCGCCTCGTCTCAACCCAAGGTCCGATAAATACAACAATAACAATATAATCTCTGAAGTGACACTAGCCTACTGGTTGAGGATACGCACATCTGATTGCATGTTCGAAGGCTCGAATATCTGCATTCTGATTTATGTTTTTATTAAGTGAAAAATCTAATCCTTAATTCTGTGTATTGTTAAAAGAAAAGATCGCACTAATAAGAAGATAGTATGAAGTTAAAAAGGAATTATGCCAGCGGCGCATCAAAGAGATGAGGAAAATCCCGGCGAGGCTCAGAATTTTTCTTTTAAATTCCGACTTTGGTTTTTTATAACACTAACGTCGGACTCTGTTCAAAACAAAACATAAATCTGTATTTTTATAATGAACTATCCAATGAAACCAGAAAGTTTATTTTTTGGCGAAAAAGATTTTTAATAATTTTATTATTTATTATACTAACTATTGCCTTCCACTTCGTCAGCGCGAAATTATAAGTTACTTAAGTGACTATCGCACCTATTTACCAGCGAAAGTCCCGACTAAATCAGTTCATCCATTCTGGAGATTAATCGGATCAAACGTGCATTTGTGGACAGAGAGAAAAAAATGAAAGTAATGTATTTTCATTCTAAGCAATGCACGTACACTATCCATGTTCACAATAACTTTTTTTAATATAATTACAAATTTGATATACTATTTTTTTTAATTATTTGATAACACGATTTAAGAAATAAAAATGTAATCATTGTTTTTGTTGTTTTATCAGAATTTAAGCATATGCCGGCTAAAAACATGTTTCTACTTTTACTTTCTCTATATATTTTGAATAAATTACAGCGATCCATAAAATCAGTTTTAAAATGCATTTTAATGACAGAGTCATCCATCGGCGGAAAGCGGAACTACTAATCCGCGCCAAAACTATTGAACGGTTCCTTTAATAATTACTAAACACAACTGAAGTAAATCTTTTAGAATAATACTTTTGAATTACTAGATAATAAAATAATAAACTTCAAAAAACGAACATAATATGCAAACAAAGTTATCTGTCCGATGGACATAAGTTTAACAAAATTATGACAGTTCTTTAGCACTACCTTGTTAGCGTCCACAAAGTGTCTCAATGTCCAGTCATAGCTGTAGCTGTCTTTCATGTTTCTTTCTTATGTCATTTTCTGACCGAATTAACAAGGATAGCAAGCCATGTAACCGGGTCAGATATCCTTGTTTCACTATGTATTGGGTTTACATATGTATGTATATTCAGATAGAATTAGCCGCGATAGCAGCGCCTCTCTTACAGCAGCTCAGCGCCGGCACAGATAAGCTCGTCTCAATTTACATCGTTAAAGTTTATATGGAGCAATGTCAATACCCTATATAAGAAAACATTTTTCAAGGCGAATAAAAATAATTTTGTTTTATTTTCTTTTAAAACTATCGATAGAAGAATGTTTTAAATTCCATCTACCGAATAAAAGGTAAACTTACATCGGCTCGTATGCGGTAACGGACACTTATTAATTGCTCGTTTCCACCGAAATTACTGTGGTTATTTATGGCGGCGGCATCATACGTTGGCCTAAACTAAACTTTTTCTCTCGCTTTTCGTACACGCAGCTTGTCCACTATCAACAGTCACTTTGCGTAGAATACTTTTAGCGGTGTCCACTTAACAATGTTCTATAGATGCACACAAATTACAAAATTCTATTATAGATTGCGGCTCATTCTGACACAAGTTACTTTCACTTTATTTTTTTCTAATATAGCTTGTAATTGATTACGTTTATGATAGCGTTAGCTAATTTGGCCCCTAGGTTTAGTTGGGCCAATTACCTAAATTTCTTTTATGACATGTTTTATAAAGCGATCATAATAAATATTTCTGAAACAAGTTTAATTTATTACATTATGTTATATTATTATTACTTTGTAATATTTTCAAACTTGTCAATGTAATTGTTGTATCGGAGATTTCACATTTGATGTAATAATAAAGCAATAAATAGTAAAATGTAATTTTATGAACGAGAGGGAATGAGAGGAGCCGATCATATGGTAATTTGGTATCCGCAGCTCGATGTGTTTTCACATTGACATTTTGATTTCAAACGCTACGGAAGTGAGCGCTCGAATGTGCTTAAGCTTTTGCAATTTCCTTTGCTTTATTTAAAAAACGGTATATATGTTTGACATTTTAATTTTCGTTGAAAGAGAACAGTTTTTGTGAAATTTTATATGATTTTTTAAGAATTTTAATCTCAATGAGTCGTTTATTATGTATTTTAACAAAAAAAATTGTGTACCATGACAAAGATATCAACTCAAGTTCATACATATCTAGCAATGGCGTGGAGACACGAGTGTTTGAGAGAGAGGGCAATATTGTTATAATGCAAGTTTTACGACAGTGGGGATGCACTGTTAAAAGTTGCAACTGTTTGCTGAAGAGCTTAACATATTAAAAGTACTAAATAACGTGATTCGTCATATATTTGATGCATTGTAACGGTATGGCATCTATGGTATGGCATTATCTAGTTTATGATGAGATAAATGGTACGATTGGTGGCACTCCGTCGCCGCGTCGCATCGCTCATGCAATCGCCTTATCATCACAATGTTACCGAATATTAATCAAACGTTTTTTCCATTGATTAATGAAGTCAGTGGTTCTTGTTGTTATATTTTAGTAGGATCATATTTGTCCACTAACTGTTCGGCATTACAATGCCTAGGATACAGTTGTAGATACAGTTATGATATTGTCAGTTATCGCATTAGTTATTAAAAAAAATAATTAATGTATATGAATGTTGAATACCTAATATTTGTGTAATTTTAATATAAGAGTATATCATTATGTACAGTTGCTCCATATTCTACACAATTACTGGTCAGAAACATTGTTTCACCAGCAATATGTATATATTCCCTATTCCAAAGACATACAATATTCGTTCGTCCCATAGCTGTGATGAAATCCTTGCAGTAATATCAATACATATAACTACATACATATATACCTGTCTTCATAGTTCATTGAAATCTATAGAGATATACATAATGACGTCATTCAGCAAAAGCTCCTTCTCAAACAAAAGACTAACAAGTCTAGCACGTTCTCACGATTATATCTACATACCTAATAGTATCAGATTTCATTGTACGAGGAATCGCACAACACAGGTAAAAATCTTTCTGTTCTTAGGTACTTTTACAACGATTCTAAGAACTTTATTAGATTACATTTAAATTCCACCACCACGACGACTTGTATGTACCTAAAGTACATAACATATAGTATAAACTTAAAATAATACTATTTATTATTTATATTTTTTAAAGATTATATATACATCTTAATTTAGTTGCTACTTATTTTTATACGTAATATTCGTATTACGTAAAATATTGTAAACAACTGTTAGTGTTTTTTTTATTTGACCTTCTTCAAACCTCCATCAGAAATGTTTAACAAATTGGATCTGCCCGAGATTGATCCTTTGATGAAAACCGGGCGCGGAGTAGTATCCCATCGGGGCTTATTTTGTCGTCGAATCGTTGTACATTACCAAGATTAAGGTAAACTTAAATTTGGAAAGTGTGTTTGGGGATTAACAAACGTACTCTTGCAAATTCATTTGTTCTAAATAATTTAAAACCATATAAAAAGCTTTTATTGTAAAAGTGTATTCCACCTTACCACGTAAAGCAATCGTTGTCGCCGCAGTTCATGAAAGGACGGCGCACGGCTAGGATGGCACGGCTAACTGCTATGTGTGGAAATAGTTATCAAATGTAAAGCAGTATATCAGTAACACACCTCAAATAAGCTGAGCTAAAGTTTCCAGAAAGTTTGCTTAATACTTTCGGTCGCCGATGAATCGAACCCACCTCACCTGTTACATGAATACCTACGTACGTGTTACTAAGTTTTCGTGATATTTTTCTTTCAAACTTACACAGGGTGTTTACCCTCTCTGTCGAAACAAATATGACAATATGCAAGTTTCACGGCTAAGTACATATTAAATAAGCGGCATAACTTAAATGGAATCAATTATAAATTCGTCAATACAAGTTCAACAAAGACTAGCCTTTACACGAAAGTAATTTACACAGCCGATTTCAATGTACATATTCTCCATACCCACGGGTAACTGTTGAAACATAATAGAATAATATTTAAGTAAGTTGAGAAACATCGTAAAATTATCGAGAATTACCTATGGTTCTAGCGGTTATTCGTATCCGAAATTTTCGACTGAAAATATTTTTAACAAAGATGACTCAATCCAAGCGTGTGGATTAATAAATAAAATCATTTACTTAAGGATATTTATGCTTAATTTGTTTTTCTAATCATGAAATATGAAGATTATATGTTCTAGACTGAACATTTCATCATTAGTAGAATATTCCTAAATGCATAAAAGCTACAACGCAACCTTTAGAAAGCTTAGTGACGTCACCAATCGAATGTTCAGTGCTGCTGTAACGTCGGAAAATTCGAAGTATGGCGGAGAGTAGCGGACAAGTGGGTGCAGTTTCCACAAGATTCGTCCTATGATAATGAGATGAATTGCTCATGCGCGACGCAACAGATTAAAGGGGACGCCTCCCCCGCTCACGGGAGCCGAGACACGGGCCGCCGCGACGGATTCGCGTGCCGTCCGCCGACCTGAGCGGGTGTTCTCTCTGTGCATCCCAAGTTACCGGTGTATTTCGCGCGTTTCCATCTTCTTAGGTAAGTAACACACATACACGTTGACAATTTTTTTTTTTTCAAATTAATTAATTTTTTTTCACTTTTGGCATTATTTTATGTTGGATTTTTTTCCAAATATTTTTTTATTTACTGTTCAATGGGATATACAGTTTTTTTTTTAATTTACTTTCAAAATTTCAATTATGTTTTACAAATATATTTTTTTTTATTCGCGACGGATGCGGGTTTTAGTATTCACCGGTCGTAAATTTGAAATAATTTAAAATTAAAATTTTTTATTTTTAAATAATTAAAATTAAAATTTTTAATTCTTAATTATTTAAAAAATTTAAATTTTTGAAACGAAAAAAGTAAAAGTAAGCAATAAGAAGAGCATTTACTCAGTTTTTCTTCAAGTTTGAGTAATGTTGCGATGTGAGATACGAGTATATCTCCGACGGGCGACGGTCCTCGCGGAAACTGCGTTACCATTACAAAACGGATAAATGGCGGTTGCAATACTTCATGGTAACGATTTAAATATTTTAAAGCCTTACCTAACATTCGCAAAGATGTTTTTTGGTCCGTTTTCAAAATTGATAGATACTTAAATAAATACGGATCGAGCTGAGTTATTGGGTATAAAAAAAACATCCAGACGAATTGATCCTTTTTTTGAAGTCGGCAAAAAACAGATATATTTATTATCGTGTAACAAAATTCCTACCAAAAACTATTTTAAAGTTTTCGCTCCATATTTTATTAGACTTATTCATAAAATACAATATCAAGGTTTGATATTTCTATGAAACACAACCCTCAATAGTTTTTTTAATAATTTGAGATTTTAGTTATCCATTTCGCAGTTAATACAAATTGAAGTAAATGTTTTTAATGTACAGACGAACGACTTAAACCTATGAATACCCTTTTGGTTAATTCATAAAAAAACATGCGATATGGTCCTATAAGCAGCTTTTGACAATAGGCTTTCTTATTTTTCTTCTGAGCCACATTAGACTCTCCGACGGCGGAGGTTGGCATTCAGTCCCTCGCATTTACGAGGAACTGTCTCTTCTGGAGTCTGTCTGGAGTTTAACTCTGGTCAGTTTCTTATGTCTGTTAACCTTTAAGTATACAGATACTTATTTGGGAGACGCATTAAGAAATTGAAATAATACCGCGATGGTAAACTTATTGCGTATGTCTATCGTTCACTTAGCCGTTTTGGCGAGGTGGACGCCTTTACCATCTTTTTCGATTTTTTTCTTCGTTTTAAATAAATATCTTAAACCAGATGGTTTCACATCATTTTAATGACGTTAAAAGGCTTTCATTGTCAGTTATCAAGGTGAGGGCAGGCGGCGTTAATCATTAATCATCCTCAATCATTCATCGCACCTGTTTCATCTGTTACCGTGAATCTTATCTGCATTTTGTTTTTATTCCTACTTCTACATATGACTGCATATGTGTATATAATGTTGGGTTTAATAGATATTGTCTTTGAGCGTTTTCATAAAATTTTATTTATCTTACCGATGTTCAATTTAGGAGGGAGCGGTATTATATGTATACAGAAGCTAAAGAAAAAGGAAATTATTGTTTGTACAGTCCTTTTCTTTATTAAAGAGATGGGTGCGAGGGCGCGAGGGCGCGAGGGCATGAAGGCGCGAGGGCGCACTCTACAGATCGTTATGTTTCAGGTCACTTCTGTAGTTACAAGTTAGTTAGCTATCGTCTTCAATTTTACCATCAATAAAGTCAATTGCTTTTATGTGTAACCTCTTTATTAGTAAATGACTTTTGTTCATTGGAACTGAATTTTGCTACAAACTACAAATAATATAAATCTTCTTGAACACAAACTAAATAGGACGAAATATTATAGGATAGTAAATTTGAATAGAATATAAGAAAATTTGTAATAGAGCTGAGCAGAGTAATTTTGAGGGCTTCATTCGGACATTTTGTATTTATTACCCGGAGTAACAGCGGCTGTAAGATGCGACGTTCTGAAACAAGTATATAAATAAAAGCTTTCGCGTATTTCGCATTAATGTGAGACACCTTAACTCTCCAACAATTTGAGTATGTGTATTGAAGCTTTACGTATAATGAAGATAAAATCATTTGCTTCAATCACATTATTATACTTCTTTTATAATTCACAATTTCATGGTACTGTTGTGATATGTTTTCATTGTGGCCAAGAGATATTCAAAGGGAGCGCAGTAATTTTATGAACTGTTTGTTGGCGGAGGCGCTGCAGTGGCCACTTAGTTGTATTGCAGGAAGCTTAGAGCCGGTGATGTTGCTCTCTGCTGTTATTGCAAACCATCTTGACATTCTATTTCTTATTTAATTCAGGAGCAAAATACTGCGGTTATATTGTCTTTGTATAATAATATTTTATGAATTTGCCTAATCATTTAAAAGATTTGAATCAAATAAAAGGTTCGACTGCGAGAAATAATGTTTATCATCAACTAAAAAATAAAATAAACTAATTAGGGTATTAAATAAAAAGTCTTAAAAACAAAAACAACAAAAACACATCTAAAGGCGAGTCGTAGATTTTCAACAACAAACAAGAAAATAAAAGATCGTTAGTTTTCTTTTTAAAGTCTAGTCAATGTCTTTAATTGAGCGATGAGATGGATCTAATTAGTCGTTGTCTTATTTGTTAGCTTTTTCTAAAGTTTCTACGACTCAATTTGTACTTTCAATTAAAACATGTTTATATTAAAGCGTACTAATTAATGTTAGGTAGGTAGATTAGCAAGTTGCATTGTCCGAAGCATTAAACAAAACACAAAACGTGCAAACAGTTATATTTCTCACGTCAGATCAGGATCAAAGTGATATGATTATAGTTATTTTACAATTTATCTACTAAATAGAATATGAACATTAGAATATTTCCAAATTCAATGAATGTATTATAATACGATAACACTTGCGCTAGGCAGTTGCAAGTCGATAGAATCAGCTTCTGAAGACGCTGCATATACCGCCCTATTAGACCCGGTTTCCACTTAACGGCGAGCCTCCTTCTGCCCACATCTTATATGGAGTGTCTTATTTCCATATACACGGCATGACTGTAACAACATTCAACATGACAATCTCATGTGGCAGAATTATTCGGATGTATGCTAAGTGGAAATAGACACTTAGTGAGCAATACACGCGCCCGCACTTTGGACTTAACGATGCAGCAATACATTGTGATATAACATTTTCTAAATATTGCGTTTTAAGTTAACGTAATCGATCACGTTTCTAGTTATTAATTAAACTGACATATCAATTATCAAGACCTCGTCATAGTCCAAAATTGTTGTTAGCTGTTTTTAGCTGTTAGGTTACGTACCTACTAGTTGTATAGTAAAGGCGAGGTGTCGGATATTGTTTTCTCATATCTTTTGCCAACACTGTGCTAGTGATAGGGATTTCAGTTGTCTTTGAACGTGAAAATTACAACTTAGGTTAACCCTTTTGAAAGCCTCGAGCCTGCTTACATTAATGTATCATCAAAGACCTTTTAAGGTTCTCTCTTACAAAATACCCGGATAAACGTAACTCAAATGAAACAGTATACGTTTGTTTTGTAACGTACTAAAATATCTTTAGTTTTTCTATGTCCAACCATGGCCAGGAGCGATTGACTACTAGTCGACATTGTCTGTTGTAATGGCGCGTTGGCACATTTAACTGGAATCGAATCAGCATTCCTAGGCAAATCGTGGGCGCGGAAGGCTCGTCACAGTTATTTCTATTTTTATATCATCAGGTTGTATGAAAAAAGGTTTTTTACCTATAGACGTTAAAAACCTTGACCCACAATTTTAAGGGCTTCGTTCAATAATTAACTTCTTTCCAAGTTATTGATTGTCGTATTTGAAAATCAAAACGAAACACTACAAAAAAATGTAATTAATAAATGGAAAAGAAATAAGCATTTTCAAAAATACATTTATGTAGAGTTATATCAATTCCTAATATTAGTGAATACTTATTGATTGTATCATCCCTAATAATCAAGATTTTATTCCAAAAGAAAAGTCTTGATGTTATTATATTTAAATATTAAAAAATTCTGTTTACTTTGTGTGTATTTGGATGCAATCAGTGCGTGGTGACAGAGTTTAACAAGTAAGCATAGATGTGCGTTTGTTTACACACAATATAAATCCTCTGTCGATTGCGTTACGGTCCACTAACGTCCTGGCTCGTCGCCAAACGCGGTAAATATTATGTTTGTGTACTATTTTGTAGATATTGGCACTTTTAAAATCTTTATGACATGTTACAATCATCCTTAAACAGACTAAAAGTGGTTATACTGATTTAAATAACCGGAGAGTCCAAATGTCTTTATAAGATTCCCTGGTAGAATACGATATTTTTCAAGTGTGAAAAATATTAAAATCATTTTAAAATCTGTCAAGTCAATATAGCTACAGGCGGCAGTCAAAATGGAATACACACTGGCATATAGACGAACTGGTGAGATACTGGTTACATTCTAACGGTACTGGACAAAAGCACTCGGTACTCGACTTTAGTTAAGATTATGTGATGAAATTAGGTACTTCATATATTTCCAAACTTTCCAATAAATAAATGAAATGAAGATATTAATACCAAAGCTGATAACATTGATTTTGGCACCCGAGGCCGTCGTCTGCTCGCGCGCCTTCACAAAGCAACACCGCCGCCCTTGCGCATCAGCGCACCTCCCGCTCGCCCCCGACCATCGCGTGATGCGTGATTCATTGGTATGATTGCAAGCTCGCCATTTTCGTTGCGTAAATAATTATTTAACTTTCAGCTAAGTTTATTCAGCGGTAAATTAATATTTATTTTTAATGACAAATTTTTCCTTACCTCATGATCGTGAAATATTCCATGCCCGAGTATCGTTAATGTATTTGTCTCATCACTCATTCTGTGCACATACCGCTGAAAATTATTATGTACCTTCAAATAATATACCTCCTTTTAGGCCATGATATTATCTTATAGAAAACAATGAATATCATATAAAGTTGTAACAAAGTTTTCGTCTTCAATTAAAAATACTACGGAAATGAGGTAAATTAACTAAGTAATTTCTGTTATGTCATGTACCTGTATATTATGCGTATGAAAATGAAATGTAAAAATGTTCGTAGCAGACTAAGTGTGCGAAGCGTAGCTTGCTACGCAGCGTAGAACGCGTCGGTGTTAACATATGTATGTATGTAGCAGTAAAACTAACGGTCGGTGATCATTAAGTCTCATTGCGACCTCCCCCTACCCTCACTTTTTTAAGCTTGTTTCTGAATTCATTTTTGTTAATGAATTAAGATTTAAAACTTAGTTTCATATCAACATATAAAAATAAATTGAGCAAAATATACTTCACTTTTAATTATTTTTAATAAAGAAAGGATGCCAAAATAAGACTAATTTCTGATACTCGCTAAATTATGTAATCGTTAAATGAAGCGATAATTAAATCTCCGTTAAGATCATTGTAAGTGGCCATTGATATTTTAAATGAGTTCGATTAAACTTTTCTAATAGATTACGTCACATTACGGTTTCCCTTTTCACTTTGAAATGGCCGCTGGTTTCATCAAAGTTACTTTTTATCGTGTAATAAGGAGGAAAATTTAGCGATAAAATAAAAGAAATCGGTATTGAAGCCTTATAGTATTCGATTTGAAATACCGATATGATTCTTATGTTGCAGTTCATTATATTTATGATTTTTTTAACTATAATTAATATCTGATTTAATTATAATAAATCATACGAAAAAAAATTAAACATTTGTGAGGTATCTTTTAAATGACAATATTCGTTAATACATTCCTAGGAAACAGTTTGACTGTTTGTATGAAAGTTTATACGCATATACAGTAGGTTTGTAATCCCTCGCGTACACGCACACGGCGGCGACAACTAGTACTTTTTAAATTACTATTGGATAGATCCTGTCACAAATGTCAAGAAAATAGGTATTCCAAAATCTGTACTAGTATGTTAATATAAAATTGATTTAGTTTCAGTACATTGTAACTAATGGATTTATAAAATTGTATCGGATATTATTAACGGAGGATACGCTTTTTACTTAGCTTTTATCTTGTTCATAAAAGTTCGCGGGTAAGCTTTTTTTCAGAGCAATTCTTTAACATCTAATATTTTATTATTATATCATGAGTTCCCTCTAGCGGAATAGTTTGCCTTTTTATTTTATTTCTTATATAAAGAAATCCATCATTAATGTAAATAAATTACATACGAGAAAGTAAATTACCTAGCTTGTAGCCTTAACAAGTTTGTAATAAAAAAGAATTCTTCGTCTAGAAATATAATGTAACTTTGTAATTCTGATATATTTAGTACATTTATAAAGAAACGTATATAAGCTATAACTAAATAATAATAACTTGTGTGCTCACATATTTTTCTTAGCTGTTAAAGCATATAGTTTTATATAAACAAGTGCAGTCCAAAGCGCTTTGTCAACAATTCGTTATTAAATATATCCCGACACAATAACGACGGCTACGTGCGTCCACCATTATACGAATTAGTTTGATGACGCGCAGGAAAATTGGTGAGACTTGTATCGATGGTGCATACCTTATAACCATGAATTTAGGTAAATTATGCATTCTGAGAAATTCGATAGCTGTTTACATTTCCACTATATGTAAGCACCTCGATTGGTTTCAATTATGTTTAGTCATCTAAAGTTATTTATCTGTTGTTCGATTGTTATATTATAAAGAGGCACCTTATATTTCGTAAAAGGGAAACGTTGAGGTGTTCCGACGACAATTATAATATAGTTATGGCCGCAAACTATGTTACAGAAGTGGCTAACAAAGTTTAAGCCTACAGCTGCGGAAACTATGAGTACAAGTTCAGTAGCGCTATCCCATTGAGCGTGGATTACAATGTAATTTGAATGCGACCGACAGCACTATATTGTACACATGTTTAAAATATAGTTTCCTGCATCTGAGCAAATGTCATTGCAGCGAAAATAATCAAATTTTTGAGGCGGTCTATTTGCAAGAGCGACGTTGCTCACACAAATGACTTTTCCCTACGCGCCGCCATAGCGTTACACCACGAATTTTGATTACCCTGTTGCGCTTTCATCTTTTTGAACTTCATAAAGCCATAAACATAACCTATGTCACTAATATTTTTAATAACATTCGTTCTTTAAATAAATAAAGTCAATGTGTTTAAAACACAAGTGTGTGTAGAGTGGAAACCTACCCTACCGATGTCATCATTTCCTTCATCTGCACGTAGTACAGGGAATACTCTACGAAATTTAATAAAATCAAAATTGTCAGCGACATCGTGTTTGCGGTCGTCGCCGGGAGACATGACACAGGATGTCCTATTAATCTATTTATCTCCTAACGTCGTTAAAACCGAAGCATAGTTACGTACCCGCCTGTCTTGTACGTCGCCGTGTGCAAGTTTGGAGTATTCGATGTTCATTCGCTCAAAGAGTAGAAAAATGCCAAGTTTCAAACGTTCAACTACGAGTTAAATGTGTCTAATATAGAGAAAGTCCCATATGCTCAGTGTGCACAGCCCCGCAAGCCGCGAGCCGCATTGCGCTGCGTATCGATTCGAAGCCGCTGCCAGCTGCCGCCGCTGCTGTGTCAAGGGCTAGATTTTGTTTTCATTTCTGAGCTTGTCTGCAATATTAATGACGTATGCATTTTTTTGTATACAAACATTTTCGCTTTTCTTAGCAGATACACTGTTACCATGGTAATTTTGTAATTTTAGTTGTTGGATTCCTAATATACTAATAAATTTAACTAGTAGATGTTGTGTAGTAGTCTAGAATATTGTAGTAATATTAGTAAATAGTGAGACATTATTATGGCAACTAGACAAGGTACTTTCATTATAAACTTTAATAAAAGTAGGTATCGGAAGTTCGAATGTAAATCAGATTTCTTAGGAACTCGGCCCTGCCCGCCTTACCTCGTTAAAACTCTTTAGCTGGACCAACATAGTATACATTAAAGCTTCGGAAATACCTAACTAGAAGCGATTTTGCTGGAAAATTATTTAGAGTTCATAAGCTCTTTGTTATCTCGTGAGATGACGTAGAAAGTAACTCAAGGTTCTCAGATGCACGGCAATTTTAATTATACTTTTAAGCATAGCTTATCAAGTTAATAAAGCGGCCTTTGTATTGAAAACTACTTGTAGGCAAAGAAGTAAAACGACTGTTTCTAAATGTTAACGAAAATATATGCAGTTTTAAAAAATATGTCAATTTAATTTATATAAATAATAATACAAACATATAATAAAAAGAGAAAAAGGCCGAATGCCTGACATAAAGTCGCCATTAAATTAAAAAAAATTGCGATCGTCGGAAGTATTCTTCGTTTGGTTCCATATACGATAAACTCCTAATGTTAATAATCAATTTATTAACATTTATGCCATGACCAGTCTCGAATACAATCTTGAACACAATTAGTGATAAGTATAACAAAAAAAAGATTTAATTGCTGTAAATCTACCAAAACAAAATATGCAGCAAATTAGATTTCTGTGCCTTTTGTATAGGAATAGAATGCATTATTTATAATATTATAACAAATATATCGCACGTTTTGTATACCGGTGAAATACTATTATTTTATGCCGCCATTCTCTGGAGTACTGATACTTCCTCGATCGAGAACAGTTATATGAAAAGTTCCGATTTACTTGCCTCTATTCTGACAGCTTTTACCGCTGTCAGAATAAAAGCTTATTGTGTGAAATATTTTATGTTACCCTTCTCTCACACTCAACCGGAAGTAAGTTGACAGGATTTGTGATGTTTCATATTTTTATAGTCACAATATTACTTGAAATGTATAACTACATTTTTTTCGTTAAATGTGTTGGAATAAAGAATTCATTACTTACTAAGATATTATTTAGAGTTATAGAGAGTAATAATCAGGTCTAATAGTTATCATTGTAGTAATCAAAATTGATAAGTAGAGCTTGTCATAATCTGTTATTTAAGATGATGAGGGATGACAGTTAGGGGAAGGGGGATGGGGGTAAGGAAATAAAGAGGCGCTCCATTGTGAGGGCGTAACCTTGTGCAAAGTTTCCACCGTAAATGAAAACAATGAGGAGTACGTTAGATTAAACAAGCGTTACATTAATTTTGAATTTATACAAACTTAGACAAAACAATTATAAATTATGTTAAAATCACTCAGAAGGTCACAAGAAGCCTATTTTACATATACATAAAACATGACACACCATACATGTGGGAACACTGCTTTGTTAATATTATAAAAGTTGCTATCAAACTCTTACCACTAAATTTCATGATCAATAGTTTTTGCATAATAATGTTTACAATTTATTTTAATAACAATAAAACGAAACTATTCTAAATAAATAGAATCCCAAAACAGAGGTTCAATCGTGGCAAAAATTTCAGTTATAACGCTGATTGTTTGTTTTGCCTAGGACCAAATTGACTGAGGGACATCCAAACGGTATACAGCTCGATGCCAATTTACATAGTCCTACCCCAAGGCCAATGCTATGAGATCAACAGTATTAATCGATCGTTCCTATCTCACATAAAAAAATAATTAGACCCTGTTTCCCCTAAGCGAATAGCTCCGATTCTGCTTTTGCTGTTCTAGAGAAACTTGTGTATAATTTTAGCGCGACTGCTCATTGAAATAGCAATCGTGCGGCTGCTAGCTTAGAGGATAATTGGTCTACTCGTATTTACACAATTTAGTTCTGTCTGGTTGTTATTGTGGACTTATTAAAAGTGAAGCATGAGTTATTTATAAAATCTTATTGTACCACAATTCAAGGGTAGGGTAAAAACATATAAAATATTATAGAACAAAACGTTTTATGAGTCGACGTTTTAAATTTATAAATTAAAAGTTTCCCTCACTCTGAAAGACAGGAACTCGCTAAATTTTATAGTACCAATGCCTACTAAGGCGAATAATTTAGTTAGGGGCCAAGTTCTGTGACGTCGCGTCCTGCAACTTTTGGATTTATTAAGGTGTCGTCATATTCCCGCGCAAACTTTTAAATCGAGTTTTCGACTGTTTGTCTCATTTTCAGTTGTACCTGTCTTCTGCGCGGATAAATACTTTCTGTACTTGAACTTATTAAGTCTCGAATATTTAAGCAAAAATTGATTTGAGTGTTTAGCGAATTTTAATAAGTTTTTTTTAATGATAATAATGATTAAATTGACGCTAGATTGTAGATAAGTAGAGGTGGTTAAATCTGACTATTGCTATATTATTTTAGTGTTTATTTATTTCTTTTTGGGGTGTAATTTTTATTTAAGAGGAGAGCTATTTTTACTTATATTGTAGCCCCTAAATTGAAAGAGTTTGTTTTAAATAAACACATTTTCTTTTGTTCCAGGTACTTTCGTCGTGTTGGTGTTTCCTTAACTCTTTAGTGTTTTAAATACTTTGTGTCCTTCTCTGTGTATATATCAAATTCCCATTAAACAATTATAAACTTTGGTCCTGTGTGACATATTCTTGTGACTATCTTCTCTCAAATAAGTGTAGTTGTTAGGAATAGATAATTAGTAGCGTGTACAATGTGCTTCTTAGTAGTTTTAAATTAAGTGTAAGTTTTAAAAACTTTAGTGATCAGAACACTTGGTAGGTTTTAAGAGTTTGTGCGCGTAGTGCGATATGGACGCAAACTTCTCGCTCACGACTAGTGTAAGTGCATAGACAATCAGTATGTCGCATCCGATGAAGCGCTCGTTCAGTTCCGAGGGCGGGGCGACATCCAGGAGGGATTGGAAGATGCGGCTCAGCCTCCGCAGCCGCAGCGGACGTAGTGCTGTAAGTATCAATCATTTCATATCTCCCAGTTCTTGTACAACTCGCACTTTTTCATCACTTATAATGAATGAACGAACGAATTAATTATCAGTGTTGCTGGCGAAACATAAGTACCGCAATGACGACATACTTCGGTGTGCCACCACTCTGCCTCTCATACAAATCTGTAATCATCGCCTCGTTTCTGCCTTAGCCGCGTGATCGCCTATTAATTATTTATAAAATAACTTGTCTTCCGTACAGCTTTCCTTGTTCTTTAAGAAATTAAAACCTTTTCCAAACATATTATAAAATCACAGCTCAAATCGAGCATTCTATCATTGGGTACACAGCCATGTAATGATCATATCCCCATATTATTCCGAGCATCTGTGTGTGTGTGTGTGTGTGATCAGTGCACACGGTTTTATATAATATAATGTTTTGTATTTAGCAGATCAGTCAAATATTCATTTTGTAAATTAATCAAAATAAATATATATTTGTAAAGTAACAAAATTATAGCTAAATACTCCAAAATTACTTCTAAAAAGAAGTATACAAAACCATAACAAGCGAAAAATATTTTTCTTTACTTTGCTAAAAACTTAGGAAACTCCTTACGAGTCATTTCCTCATGAAATAGCAGTGTGCCAACGACCACGTAAAATTGCAGTAAAACGTTTTATTAGTGTGTAGAGAGACACCGGGACACAGACGCAGAGCCCTACAGTGAAATAAAACTTAAACCAAGCTCTCAACTAAAAAAAGTAGGAAGACAATGGATTGCCAGATGTTACATTAGCTAAGTAACATTTGAATCGAGAAAAAGGTGACAAGTTAAAATAAATGGTGTAAAAGTTCGCGTTTCTTAAATTGAAAACTAAATAAAATTGCTCTCGAAATTGCTAATTAAATAGTTCAATTAAATTTAATGAATGTTTAAATACCATTAAGAAATGTAAGGATCAGTTAGGTTAACAACAAATAAAATGTGAAAAATATATTTGATACATATATTGTATTGATAGGTTAGATATTATCGGCATTTACACGTAAACTCTGAGGCGGTAAGGAGCTGAATCAGATAATTGTGTGAACAGGTCGCGCCGTAGGGATTTAGAGAACTACAACTAGTTTCTGTCGCGCTCTAATTAGCTGGCCAGCATTGTTACAGTGTTCATATCTCTTTCTCGTCTTGTTTTTGTATTTAACACGTGAAAGTAACGTGTTCATGGAATGAAAATTCATCGCGTTTAAATAGAAAAAGTAATGGGACCTTAGGGGCTGATAAACCGATCCTTGTACTGTGCTGATGAGACTTTATTCGGCCAATTTCAGTCGCGTCGCACAAAACACCCGCTAAGAATCAAATATTCTCGCTTAATTTGCTTTCAAAAAGTTGAGCTAAAATTGTGTTGCTTCTATTTTGTCTTTATTAAAACGGTGGGATTTAAAGACGAAATTTGTGTGGCAAAAAGATCGTCTTTCTAAATTAATTTAAACTGATATGTTTCTATCGGCATCATTAAGGAATATGCGTGTCTGAAAATTTACATGTCCTTTAATTTTATTGAATTTATCTTAAGATACATAAAATCTTTAGTAGTTTTAAAATCGTACGTCCGTATTATATAGATGTTAATTTTATTATCAAAATAATTTTAAAATATTTGGAATTTTTCAATAGTACAATAGTAAACATATCTGAATTTAATTCGTTAACTCGTAAAGGTCAACTGCCACCATAACGTTAATCGCGTTTGATTGCTGTTGTATTGTTTGATTAATGGGCGATCTGTAGCTGAGCGCGCCACGGCTCTGGCGTTTCATGACATATTGCTCTCGGCCATACATCATACATTCATACAAATTAACTTTAAACACATAAAAGTTAGTCTTTATAAATAATATCATTTTTTTACTACTTTACTTTATTTGTTTGTCAAAACGTCGGAATCTTTTAATTAGATCTTTGATTAAGTAAAATCCCAACCTTATTGACAAAACAAATGAAATCGACGGACTTATTTATCGGCGCACTGCCTTGTTGTCTTGAAATATTTATTTGTACGAAGATTTCTGTTAATTAAGGCACTAACTTAATTAAACAAAAAAACAAAGTATTTCTCTAAAATCTTCTAACCGTCTTCAGTAGATAATGTTTTTCATTGTCAGAATTTCTTGCAAATTGATTAAACAGTTGAAGTTACAAACAATAACATTCACTCTACGCAAAGGAAATGTTAGTTTTCTTCAATTCAGAGATACTAATCTCGACACTTTTATTTTTATTTAATATAATAAATTTGTATCAACAAAATCTTCTCCTTAGAAACCACAAGACCAGGTGCGATTTACTCATAAATTGCAAAACATTTTTTTTCCATCAAGTTAAATATTTAAATGATTGCGAATAAGTAATGTGACATACAAGATCACGGATCTATTTTGATTTTAAAATGATCCGACTCGTGCCTACTCGTGCTCTTCTTACGCACTTCTTATAAAACATGACGTCCAAAATATATTATACCAACCATTTTTTATCTTATTTTGTCGGTAGCTATAAATTTTCCACTAAGTTTTCCCCTTACATGCTTTTTGTGCATTTACAAGAATTTACAAAATAAGTATTTCATGTTTTTTAGTATCCGTTTAAAATTATATTTTTTAAATATTTGACAAGGTGGCAAGCGCGCACCTAAATTCGTCGAGATGGCGATGCGACTACTGCCAATAGACTTTCGTAATTGCAGATGCGTTGCCAACCTTTAAGCCACAGTATTGGAGAAAGTTAGAAAGTTTTGAAAGGGAAAATAATTATTAATTTTCTAAACGTAAAGTGTAAACATATTATTACGAAGCAGGAACAACTTGGAAAATATGTTGGTGGCACATAATTAACGGATAAATGTACTCTAGTTCCCAAAATATACAATCGACCAAGTTCAAAAAGCAACTCGACTCACAGGGAACGTTCACAGAGTCGTTGTATAGGTTAATTTACGAGCCAATCATGCGATTTAGTGTTGCCGCCGTTGCAGAATCTATTCACACTCAATTTTGCTCTTTATTGCTCATAAAACAACATTCAAGTTTCAAGTAAAGACGCCTGTGAGTAAGCACAGGCAGACTGTTCAGCCAATTTATATGACTTACCTTGATTTTCAGCTGTATTGTAAATTATATTGGCAACATGGATTTCAACTAACATACAAAATAGATTTGGATGATGAATACAATCCGTTGGTTTCATGGTTTTCATAGAACGTAGAAGCTATCTGTAAAATTAGCTGAAAACCCTGACCGGGAAAAGACAAATAAAAAAGAACTCGACAAGAATATTTATGTGCATTCGTTATTATAACATCATTGTAATAATATGAAAAAGGTGTCCTTCTATGATAATGCGTTTGTCTGCGCACTATTGTTGAATTTTAATGTTCTAATTTCAATGATGAATGTCAGATCAAGGTGGCAAATGTATTCGTGGTTGAACTTTGTTATTCAATTGACTGCCCCTAAGGATGAGTGCACAATAACATTTCATATTGCAAGTTGAGACATTTTTTAAGTAATGAATTCCATTATATAATAGATACTAAGTGTCATCGATAATTAAACTAGCGACGTGCCGCGACTGCACGGCTAGCAACACTTACAATCAATGTTGTATGCATTGTTACATCTAGAAATTTTAAATAATTTAATTTGTTATAACCAATCAGGATAAAAACTAAACGAAGTATATGAAAGTTGTTTAAGTTCAAAATAAATAATGTTATATTAAATTTAAGACTTCATAGAAAATGAATAAAAATTAAATTTACCTTATTTCATATTCATATTAAAATGCATAAAACTAGATTTTCTAACATTCCGTTATTTTATTCCCTTCAAAGCCGTTTTCCTACTAAGATATAGCAGGAGCCATATACCTCGCAACCTTTCAGCCGCCATTTTCTTTATAAATATATAAAGTTAAATCTCTGTTAATGCTAGTAACGTCTACACATGTAGCTGATTGTTTATGAACTAAATACTATAGTGTTTTCAATTTGACTAGTACAATCAGATACAAAATGTTTAAACCTAACACAATGAAGAAAGTCATTCATTCATTCATTCATTCGTTCTATATTCAAAAATGCGCTATTTACTTTTCTCCTCGCGTAAGGTAATGTATCCACCGTCCGTCCGCCTAACACAGTTGTTACGCGAAACGAACACAATGTTTACATCTCAATTTGATGGTTGGCGCTTTTCCAAAAAGAAACTTTTACCAACAATAATAAACATAATTGATATATATTCATTGGTCTATCACTTATTCAATTAATATTTTTTTGGGAACGTACAATAAAATATATCTCTTACTTAATGGATACAGGATGCAATCTTTTGATCTAAATAAATTCTAGAATAAAACTGTAATTATTAATAATATTGCCTCACTATCTAAAAGATATAAGCAAAATGTCGCTGAACTAATAATATTAGGAGCAATAAATGAAGATCTAAAATTAAGCTTAATACTTATGTATACATTCGTTGACGTGTAAACCTAACTTAACCTAACCGTCGATGTTCACTGCTGAACACTACAACATTACAGGAGTTTCGGCAGATGAAACTGATTGTAAAAGTAAGTGTTCGTTGCTACATTGTTTCTGTCTTTAAACAAATGTATGAACATATACATAAATTGTTTGCGTTTGTGGAAGTATGCTTATCTTATCTAGCATTATCTTGTTTTATTTGAAAGTAATTAAGTTACGCAAATTTAATACAGAGCTATGTATATCTGTAGGAGTTATAACACTAGATTTATTTTTAAATTATAATATCTAAAATTAATGTAATGCTTAAGTTTTTAGCCTAATTTGGAATAAATAGAGGTTGACTACAAAAACATTATCAAATTATAAAACTTTCGGTTAAACATATTTAATATTGGCACAAATATAGAACATAGTCTCAAATAACACATCGTACAACTATTTTTTTTTTATTTCGCACGGACGATGTCGCGGGTAAACGCTAGTAATTATAGTAAATTAATAATAAAGTCAAATCCTTGTGTTCCATAAACAACCTTTTGCTAAATTGATATGAGTTTTGATTTGGAAGAGGACAATTGCAGAATACTTGGCTCTTGCTTTTCATGATAATTACATGCATTAACTTTATCTCGGTTGTAATGGACACAGTTTGTTTATAAATACATACATACGTGAACTTTTATTATTATGTCACCTAATTGAAATGAGGATAGTATTTAATTTTATTTACAACGTCAGTACAGGTTGGTGGAATTCACACATGTATTTGATGATTGATTCGACATATGCTGATTGCATCACGATGTTTTTCCAAACCCTAAAAACATCGAACAAATGTATATATGAAATTCAAAAACCGAAAATCACATTGATTCATGGCGGGGATTGAACCCGGACTCTGATTTTGAGATTTTGGTCCGGTCCAGTGAAGTGATTAACAACTGCGCCACTGATACTCTCATCTTACTTTGGTATACTTAGATACAATAACTTATGTACATACATTTAACTATATATATAGTTAGTAGCCTAAGTAAAGCCTTGCCTAGATCTCATATAGCTTTTTATTAAGTACTTTTTTAATAATGTAAAAATAATGGCATTAAAATCATAAAAACTTTTGAATCAACATGTTCTATGCAGCCTTTATACATTCTAAACCATATTTTATGTACTGATTTTAAACATAGACAGCGCGTTGTCTCTGAGGAAAACGTCTTAATTTACCCGACATTGATGGATCAAGTTATCTGTCGCACGTCCTCAGTCAGCCGTACTCAACTCTATAGCTGCCGAATACAAAAGATTTGTAGTTTTCCATGTTTGTTACTCAATAAAAACCTACATTATACATGCGAGCTTAAAAATTTGCATTATTCGTAATTATTTTTACATTATTTAGAAGAAACTCAATAAAAAATACTACTCAAAGTCATTACAGTGTTAAATAACTCATTACATAATCTACATTTAAGAAATATAGACAAAAAATCGTCATTTTTAAAAACATTTTATAAATATTTCGCTCAAACTGGAAACTGAATCCTGCGAAATGAATTTGGTAAGTCACGTGTCACGAGGTCTTTATTTGAATGTCAAATGTTGATGTGGCATTGAAGCTTCGAATTATTATTGAATTTTCTTAGTACCTCTAAAAGATTTTGTCGTATTCTTGTAGAAAAATTGTCAGCGAACCGAAAATAAACATACTTGCTTAATGATAACGAAACTCGCATTTCTTGAAGAAAGCTTTTAACTAAATTAAACTTGAATAGATTTAGACAAAACGAATTAGGGTCTCGGTCACCCAACATTTCGTTGAAGCAAGTCTCATTTACATTATATTTACTTGTATATATGCTGTTTATGTGCTTGTTTATATGCCGAGAATAACTCATATTGATTATTAGCACGCAACATTATTTTAATCACTTTTAGGAAATTTACCGGCCAAATATGAAATGCGTGTAAATAAAATTGTTTGGAGAACATTCATAATCTGCCCCTTTCTGAGTTGTACTGTGTGCCAGATAGCATTTAATATTGTTTTAAGAGATATAGAATTATTCAGCAATAAAACAAAACGAGATGCAAACACAGAACAAACAAATATAGAGCGCGTCATGACAAACACTAAAATACATATTTGCTGTATGAAGCTAGGTTGTTTAACTTATCCGTTGAATACAGCTTTCCTAAGCTGCGTAATAATCTGACAATGGAGGAGGTAAACTGAACAAATAAGATGCAAAGAACAGCCAAAGATGTTATAAATTTGCCACCTTCTTTTATGTCGTTTAATGCCACAAATTTAGGTCGGTAGAGATTATTACAATCCCAAATATAACAATGAATATGTGAAGATTAAATAACAAGTAGGGTGTTTGCAATTTTTTTAACGGTAATGTTTGTTAAATCAGGACCCGCCGCGTGGTCGGCGCTGTGCGTCGCTACGATCCGCGGCGACCGAAGGCCGCGACGATTCTGGCCGCAGCACCCCCTCCGCAGCCGCCCGGGCCTCCCCCTCGCCCGCAGATACGCCGGCACCGAAGAAGTCCAACTGGGAAGTCATCGAGCACTTCTCATCCAGTCGCAGCAAGAAGAGCCCGACTGCCGTAAGTACACTACAAATGCAATCAACTCTTCATACTATCTGCCTTTATCAAATGGTACACTATCATCATCGACTTTCAGCATATTTTTTTTATTTATTTCATATAACTTCTAGGCATGTGGTAGACAACATATTTAGTTTATGTGCCTATTACTCACACAAACATTAGTTTTCTATTGTTAAGTTCGACTGTAGATATGTAGATGTATAGTATAGATGCGCGCGGGGGGAGAAAGCTGCTCTTTGTTTTATATTTTCAAACAAATGGAATAAATAAAATGTGTGAAGTAATTATCGGGAAAACAATTTTCCAAACCGAGCTGCATTGCATCAGTTCAATGGACGACCAATTAAAATATCGACGACTGTTTTGTACCTTCAACTAACTAGCTCTAACGTTAATTGCTCAAAATATGAGAATATACATATGTTGACTATTTGGTTTTCAACATGTCTAAAAATAATAGTTGTTTGTGACAACATTTTGTGATGTTTATTTAACATAGAACTTAGGAATCGTTATAGCAATAACATATTTCTATTATAGTAGCGGTACTTAGCTTCTCTTGTAAACGTATTACAATGAATTTTAATTTGTATCGCGGTGAGTTTAGTTCAATTAATGTTATAGCAATATCGAACTTTTTAATTATAGGTAAGCCTGTGCACAGTAAAAGAACATCAAACGCGGGAGGTTGTAGATTTTCAAACAAATTTCTTTATTGTTTGAAGTAACAAAGCGGTCAGTAACAACAATAACGCGCCGGGAAACATAGCCATTTGCTGGATGTTGAACTTTGCTCCGGGCAGCCAGGCAGCCAGGCAGCCAGGCAGCCGGGCATCCAGGCAGCCTAAACCTAACAACTCCAACATTACCTATTATATTTCTAACATTGCTTAATTATTGTGTGAGATAAGAAGTAATTATTAAATTAACTTACTTGATTTTTATGGAACTAAATCTTTCTTTTCAAATCCAAATAGGTAATCATATTTGTTTGCCTTTTTTCAATCGAACTTTTTCTCGCTAATTCTCCAAGCACGATTTTTATAGGATTCTTGTTTCTAAGTCTAACTATGCCGGGAATTCGATAAAGTAAAATGAAAAAAAATCATTATATTAATATTACGTTAGATTTTATTTGTAATTTCAAAACTTGTATGCAAGACAAAGAGTACTTGTGCCTGAGGATATTTTAGATGAAACATAACTCACCGAAGCGAAGGAGAAAGAAGGAAAATAATTTTTGTTCATTGAATGTTCCGACCTACAATAATATTTGAAAAGTAGATGTGTTTTCGTTTTGATAAACGACTTGACTTAATAAACGTGAAACAATGTGGATACACGTTTATTCTTCGAAGTTTATATTTAATACAAGTTATAGCGGACAGAGCCGGTCAAAGTTATTTCTTAATTTTAGAACAATATAATTAGTTTATTTATGACAATTGTAAAAGTGATAAAAAAAACATGAATCACACATCATTATAATTTATTTGATAAAAGCGAACCAAACTCATAAATATAGATGGTTAAAAACATCTTATATGATTTCAAAAGATCTTCCCACATTGCGACAGGTCGTTATGTTGCTATAAAAATAGAAAAAGAATACCAATGAATTGTATAAAATACAATAAGATACAAATATAGAATTCTTTTGACACGACGAAGACGTTTATAGCTTTCGTATCATTATATTAACATGTGTCAACAAATTCAATCTAAAAATTGTCGTGAAACTACAGTGAATTGGCTATTTCTTGTCAATAAAAATACACAATACAAGGTATTCGAAATTTAAACTTTATAAATAGAACATACTGTTAAACAATGAATTTTTGTGTGAATTCGTAAAAACTCTTTGTACCAATCGCTTGGCAAATAAAGTTTCAGTCATAGGTTTGGATATTTCATACAAAGTCCATGTTCAAAATGACGTTCCATTTTCGGAGTCAGCGTGTAGTTAAAAAAAAGCGAAATTGTTATGAGATTGGACTACGCGTTGGGAATAGTTGAAGCTGTCATATGTTTCTGCAATGGCGAAAATACAGAGTTACAGTGAAATTTGACTAGCTGAAACATTTGTACTAAACATATTGTAGTCCTTTTTATTAAACGCGGCATTATATTTTATAAAATTAACAGAATACCACAACTAGAAAGTCCAGGTAGATAGATGGAGGGATCTAATTAAATTTTTTTAGTTAGATTTGCAGACGCAGTTCTCTTAATTATTGGTGATTACGTACACAATAATTTAATAACAAAGTAGAACTAAATTTCATCTTTTATTTATTATAACAGAAATTGTGCTGAAATTTAGCTCAACGTGAATCTATTTGCTTACCTTTAATATCCAGTCCTCGGGGCGAAAAATTGTTTTACATCTTATTTTCCTACCGATTCCAAACTAATTACGTTTTAAACTCGTTAGCAGTTCGTCACAAAAACGTTAAAAGTTGTCGACGGCGTCTTGCGACTTTTTAATTTTCAAACAACTTTGTACAGAAGAAAACCATTATGGTAAGTAAAAAACTTAAACGATTAAAATTTCCAATATTTCAAAACAAATATTACTGTTGATTTTGAATCGTTCGACTGCTGTTTATTTAAAAGTAACGCTGTGATATTTACTTACTGTACGACAAATCAGTTTAAAAAGAAACACAAATATTTAAATTTGAATAAGCCTAAAACTGTTGTACACGTTCCTTTCATTCGCACGTGAATTAATTAATTAAGGGTGGTCGTGTGGACGTAATGGCGGGACAATACAGGAAGGGTTATTGACTAGTTTCATCGATTTCAATGATGCAAATGTACAAAATGAAATATAAGCCTGCGTTGCCAACACAACCGGTACACATTTATGTTTTTTCTTTTCAAAATTTATATTAAAGCTCTCTATTAAAACAATAGTAATATCTAATTTTACAATATGCCAAATTGACATCAACTTATATGTTTAAGGCTTATATCATAAAAGGTGTTACTTGGACCAAGGGAGAAAGATCCACGTCGGGTATAAAGGCGCAAATAAAGCAACGATTAGAATTGAGCTTAACAGGCCTCTGCGGTCAGCGGCCGCCCTCGCTTGCCACTAAATCCCTCAGTTATCACTTCAAAGACCAGTCCGGCACAAGTTGGAACGATTTTAATCATAACAAAATTTTCATACCAGCTTGTACACCGTTGTGTTAGCTTCATTCACTAGAAGATTAGTGTTGGACTTTGTTTAGCCGAGGAAAACGGGATGAAAACACCATTATAGTATATTTTGTAATTTTAGACATTGTTAGGAATATAAAAATCATTATCAATTTGTTAGCTATATTATATTTTATTATATGACATTTTAACGTATTTAGATTATATTGAATTGAATACATGGATACACTGGACCTTATTATTAGAACTTTATACGTGCATATGCGTACTTTGTCGAAAGAACCTCTTTATTCTTTTCGTCCCTGTCCTCAATTTTTAATAATTAATTAAAATTTTAATTCGAAATAATAATTCAAGTATAATTGCGTCTAATGTGTATTAAACAAAAAGTCATTAATTTAATGCAAAGCTCATTTTTCCAATCAGATCGGGATGAAACATACAAGTAGAGTCGTAAATAAAAACACGAATTCACGTGGCGTATGTCATTATGAATTTCAATTTTCCGAGGATTACCTCCGCCAAGGTTTTTGTATTTATTCTCTACATTTCTTAAATACAACAACAACGTGTGTACTAAAATTGAATGATATTTTAAAAACCGTACATCAAAGAATGGTTATTATTTTTAATAACACACAAAAAGAAATTTGTATCATAATTAATTTACATTAGTGCTGAGATTTTCACTACAGGAGGTAATATTAAGATAATTACTACTTAACTAATTATATTAGATAATGGCACAATTTTGATATCACGCATCATCATCATCATCATCATCATCTTCAACATCGGCTTTTGTAGTTGTATCACACTATTTTTGTGTAAACCTTTGATTGTACATTACAAGGAATGTAAATTTTTATTAAGATTCAAGAAATTCCTAGAAAAAACAAAGTTTTACTTTCAAAGGGATAATTCTACTCCCAGATGCAGTTTAATGAAAACCCGACAGCTCTTTGTAGTTAAAGAAATTTATTCTGACGCGTTGGACCTAAATTTAATTAAGATTTCCACCTGCGCGTCTTTATTCCTTTACCTCTAAAACTTTATAGAGCAGAGACTAGATTCTATAATACAAGTTTTAGTTCTGTTTATAAATAACATATCTTAAGAGCTAGTTGTTACAGAGTTTTTAATTGGAAACAAGTTTAAAGAAACTTAAGTAATCTCAGATTAATTTGCTTGAAAAGGGAAAGAAATGATTTCACGAACGAATTATTAACAATGAACAGATGTCATACAAGTTTCTTGTTTGTCAACTATCACAATATCAAAGGAGAGGTTAGCGAACGTAGCCTTCGGCTCGTATTTAAACCTGGGATTACAAAGAAAGACAAAGTCGACGTTCATACCAATGTTTACAAATGCTTCAAAAAAACAACGGCATTCGATAGATCGCTTTCCTTTCACATTCTTTGTACAGTGTTTTGTTTTAATTATAATTTAAAAACATAAATAGCAGAGCGAGTCCGCTTTGTGGTATTTCCTTTTTATTCATGTTATGGAACTAAATATCAACAGTGGTGCACAGTCTCTCTGAGTCCTGGGACAAAAGTAACAACATGTACGTGTACATGATAAAGTGCCCAGAGCGGTGCGGGAGTTGAACACATTATGTTGTGTTGTTGTTAACACAGGTTAAGCATCGAGTTGTTTGTCGACTAGTTAACGAATACAAAGCTTGTTTAAATTTATAACATATCACTCTGCGAAATTGTGTTCAACGGATGCTTTTGTTTGATGAATGCAATTTTGTGGCCATGTTTTAAATGTTCCTTTTATTAACTTCTAGTTGAAATAGTTTAGATTGAATAATACAACAAGATTGTTTAGAGATCGAGCAAAACATATAAGGCGTAGTTGTTGCCACTTGACTGGACTAGACGGTAATCTTAAATCGTCTAGGTTCGCTTTCCACCATATACGATTTATATATGTTTTTCGATTTTCCAAATTAAAAAATCGTGATGAAACCTGCTATCTGCTATCTGATCAAAGTCAACCAATTAATAAACTAAGCGGGTTAATTTAGTTGCATATTTGTTTAAATAACAATGCAAAATATACTTATGGCAAAAAAGAGTACATCTCAGTTTAAAGATAAGGCGTAAATCTTATATAAAATGTTAGGCGGGCGTGGCTTCTGCGAGTTTCGGTTCATTATCATTCCATTAGGCTTTCTAAACAGAGATAAAGCTTGCCAAAGTGGTGGATATATCAGAAAATTAGCGAACGTTTTATTCATCTTAAGGTTGGTGAAGCTCTATGTGTAAATGTCGAATAAATTACCTTTAATTATAATTAATAACTTCATTTTTATTATTATTTAATTTAGGTTTGTTAATTAAAGTTAACCGTAGTAATTGACACAAACAACTCTGTTTTTAAATAAACACAAAGATTAATTTACCATGAAATGGCAAATTCTGAAAATCCTTATAAAATTACGTTACAATTTTCCCCGGGCTACGAGCATGTCATTATCAGTTTTCCTCGAAAAATAAATAACACGAACGCTAATTCGTTTGTGATGTAAATTATGTGTTTATTTTAAATACATTTTCGATTTACTTAAGATACCGTTATTTGGTAAAAACAATATTGCTATCAAATTATTTTGCAAGTCAATGTTCACATGTGTGCATCTTTCATTTTTTCACTTTAAACTTGCCAACATAATTTTACATAATGAAAAACCTATTTTTATAATTTAATTTAATTTACTGCCCAAAAACATATTTCTGTTATATATAACAAATAAACAGTGTTAAGTACAAAAGCGGCAAGACGTATGCAACATTTCAATGTAACTGATACTTGACTACACGTTCGCGTAGCTTGTCCGTAGCCGGAGTCGCTACGCTAAGCTACGGGTGGCAAATACGAACGCTACGAATATAAATTAATTAATTTGATAAAAGCGTACATAATACAACCGCTGAAACAAGGAACCCATCACTTCGGGATCCTCTATTGTATGCCACTGACGTACAAGAACTGCAATGTAAATTAAATCAAATACAACAATTAATTTTCATGCAACAAATATTCAACACAGTTTGCTTTCTCTCCTTTTTCAATTAACTGGTGAGAAACTATTGTGTGCGTTTCAATTATTTCATTTAATTTTTAACATTTAATAATATTAAAACAAATTTATTAAATAATAACGGAATCTTCTATCTTTTTCTATTTAATACGTAATCATAATCTTGCAAATTCTTCGCATATCATTTTTGATTCCGGCTATCGATATCCTCGTGGACCAATCATGATATCATGTTGTTTGAATAATTTGCCGGGGTCGGGACAAATATGTTGCATCCTTTTTTTATTAGATTCCTTAATAACCAGAAAATTTATTGGATTTTATCAATGGTCATGTTATAAAACACAAACCATTTAATACAATTTAAGTTAAATAGCTTCCGAGGTAACGACATAACTTGATAGGTTCTTCACCGTAATACTATTCCGACCCAAAGCGGTTTCCAACTTTGGTACGCATCTTTACCGATCAAAACTAGTTTCCTGCTCTGGTTAAGTCAAATCGAAAGTTAATCCGTAACCGCGTTATCTACTGCATAGAAACTTAAACATTTCGACGATTTGCTTATTGGTGTTCTTCCAACTGTAGAATAGTAGAGAATTAAACGGAAGTTCTAACTGTGAAAGATGATACTACAAGCGTGACAAACTGCGGACAAGAAAAAATACCTGTACGGTAAAATTTAATTACATTCCCAGATGCCAACAATAAACTTCATTTGACTTGAATTTGTACAAACCATGAAATAATCTAGTTCAAAATGAGCGTTTCAATTTATGTGAGTATCCTGACATGTGAAATTCGTCTTCATTCATCAGTCATCGGTGTTAGTCACTTTCAAGTTTCGTATAAATGAAAAATCACTGAAGAAAGATACAACAGTGGAGCTTTGGGATGCCCGAAAAAATAATATACTAGGATTTCAGCGACTTCGTACGCGTGGAGCTTCAAAGTTCGAAACAAATTTTCACTCTCTTTTTTGACCTTAACAGGACTTCAAAAAAGCGTGAAAATATACTTATATCGTGTTTAAATGGTAACGGGCTACAGTAGTCAATCTGACGTTTTTCATGGAATGACTGCCCGCACAGCGAGCGCTATGAACAAAAACAATTCATACCTACATTTAAAATAAACCCGGCAGTAGTTTGGTTCGTTATACATAGATGTATCGATCCCTAACAATTTAATATTAATTTAGAGTAGCGCACGTGTGGCGCTTTGATTGGCGCAAATTGATAGGCATCGGAGATGATTTCATGCGTGCGTTTGGTACGATGCACCGCCGCACATAATTAATACTTACACACGAAAATTAATTTGATTCATTCAATAGTTTACGTTTGAACAACACAGTAGTTTATATCATCAAAACGCATTTAGCGATACCATTGTACGAATGTTTCATCAGTGGAAACTCAGAGAAGGAAAATAACAACTTATAAACTTGTGCTCTTAGGTGAGGATAATTCTCTCTTAGAAGATAAGGTAGTAAATTGATTACATCATATCTACTCATTGAACATAAAACTTTTGGCGGAAAACAATTCTTGAAAACAGACAACGGAGGGGAACTATGATGTCTACAAACTTTGCTGCGATTTGTATTCGGATCGCTTCTCTCAGAAAGTTTTTAAACTTTTGATCGACAAAGTGCATTATCCAGAACCAATTAAATCTTTTAATACCCTTTAAAACTTTGGACAAAGGACTATTAATATAACAAAGTATCGAGGTAGGTTTCAAACGAGTCCTAGCTAGCCTTCCTGTAAACATCTGCAGCAAACTTTACTTTAGCAATCTTCCCTTGTATCTTAAGAACCAAAGCTCTTTTATTACAATTTAATACAAAGGAAATTAAGAAGCAATTTCATTTTAAATCTCGACAATTTCGTGAAATTACGTGAGATTTCATTTTAGTCTTGTTCTATACGCATTAATAATGTTCTTTGTAGCCGAAAATATGACGTCAATGGGAGACGCCTCGCCGAAAAACGAATAACCGAGTACTTATTTTACGAGGTATAAGGTATGAAATAACAAGCTTTCAATTAGACGTACAGGCCTTTTATTTAGTGTTATGAAGCTTACATTATCTTTTACTCTAAATGTGATTGTATAGTTATTGTTCGTTACAATTAAATTAACTCAATGTATTTAGCAAATAATAATTAATTTAAGTTGGTATTTACCACTACTAAATGTAGAAACTATCAGTTCTCGTTATTCTTTTAAGTCAGTAAAGAGTTATAAATTGTAATTGATCATCCGCATAGCATTCTAATATATAATAGTATATTCTTAGTTCTTCTATTTATTTTACAAATTAAAACCTTTTGGTTTATCTAAAGCCGTGCGATAATAGCGAGGCGTAAATAGTACTTTAGTTCAAACTTAACGCGATTGTTAAAGCTATCAGTGGCAGCAAGCAGCCTCCGCCGGCGGGCCGCAGTCAGCAAGCACTGCGATAGTCGTGCATTGTAGACGAGCACTCTCGAAAACACCTCCGCTTATTGCCTCGAAATGGAATTGTAAATGCTCTTCAAATCGAAGTACACTTTATTTCAGAAATGTTTCCTTTCTAAAATAAATAAAAAATCTACCTCTAAGTTTTTTTTTTTAATTTTAAATGTATTTATGACATATTACTTGTCAAACTACTTATAGGCTAGAAGAAGTCGCAAAGAGAATAAAGAAATAATACAAAGAAACCACATTTATATCACATTAATTATAGAGATAGACAAGAAATAACTCGGTGACTATTAAAAGTAACAAGATTCGCAGCATGTCTTTTTTTCGATACACAATTATAAGATATAGGTAATATAGGAAGCAATATTATATAAAATGTAAAAGTGGGTGGTATTAGCAACCCTTACATTTATCTGCATTTGGCTGACGTTCATTCCATTTACTGGGTCCGTTTAAATACGTCATTCGAATGTCAGCCGCACGAATAAAGGAAATATCTAGCAAACATAGACGTAAGCTGAAGCGATGTTCACCGGATATTAATTTAGTCTTCTTCCGATCGCAGAACATTATACAAAGATCGCTACCAATATCCTGGCTCAAATACTTACTTAACTTACAACGAGTTTTTAAACAGATAACATATATTTGACAAGGATTTGGGATTGATCGTAAAATTAAATAGACAACTTATCCAGACTATTTGTAAATTTACGTAACATGTTGTGTTCCAGATTTATATCTGGAACACAACATGTTTTTATACATATTCCGTTACTAATTTGCATAAAAGGATTATTTTGTTTACACCATGATATTATTATGAGGTGCTTAATTGCTTCGTATTAAAGTGTTTATTGGTGCGAAGTATTTCTATAGTAAAGCTTTCGATACTGTCACAAACAGCTTCGCTAAATTTACTCCGATAATTCGAGTCTTTGAGATGAGATTTTCGATTTAGTTAGCAGAGTTTGGTAACGCAAGTCTGTCAGGGTTTCCCGACTCAGGAGAATAACCGCACTCGGTGCTGCATATTAGTAATTAATGAAGTGTACGATTTGCAGTTAATTACATTGAGAGCTTTTGAATATCTAGTCTAGTCTAGACTGAGTTAGTTGTTCTAGTAGGTTAGTTGAAAATCTGAACGGTTCTAAAAATATAACGTAATTATTCAAATATCAAACATTCACTTTAAAAACATTTCTTTCTTTTGAATTAAATAACATGTTTGCATCACTTTAGAATATTTTGCCAAGTCAAGGTAATCGTCGAATAGGTTTAAGAGTAAAACCGTGTTTTCTTTTTAAATCCAAAGATTTTCTGAAAACAGTCTTGAATTTATTCGTTTAGAAAGATTTAAAACGTTGGGAATACTAAAGAAGGTTTAGGAAGTGTCATCAAATATTGAGTTTTTAAATTTATATTGTATTTTTACGGTATACAGAAGTTAAGTTTCAAGATGCGTAGGGGGGTTCTTAACACTAATGTTGGACGTAAGCATGTGGTGGTAACAGGGAAACTTTTGGCCTTTTTTTTTTTAATTATTCAGTGAATATTTCAAATAGTTACAACAAATTTGTATTACGATATTTAGTTAATCTAAGGTTGTGAAAAGATAATATTTTCAAAAGCAACGTCTTCTTTCTTCTGAGCGAAACCAGATGAGATCGATCGTTATAATGAAAGAAGGCTTTTTCCCGTGTAATGGGAATATGTTACTGTAACGTTCCGTTGGTGGCCGGAAATTAAACAGCGTCGCTTCCCATCGACGGCAACGGCTTAACAAAGTTTGTTGCGTATAAAGCCTCATGGAATTAATTGCCGCAAGCGGAACTGTAACGTTGTTATATCTATTACGGCTCTTCCCAGCTTTTCTGCTTTATTTTTTAAGCAAAATGCAACCACCAAGTTCAATATTATGTGAACCTACAAATGAATTATTATTAAATATTTCTTAATTAAATTAATGGAAGTAAGCGTTTTTTTCTTTTTAAAATATAGTTTAGGCTTAAAGTGATATTATTTGCGTCTGTTAGGAAGCTAAAGGGCTGCCTTTGCTTGCCGATTAGCAAGTATAATTTATTGCTTTGAATGTTAATCGCATGTTCAGATGACGGGGGATTCAATCAATCCGACAGGGGGCGCTGTAATGGTCCGTCTAACATCTCGATTGATCTATTGAATAGTCGAGTACCGATTAATTATCGAATAGGCTTTGCCTACGAATATCGTTGCCATTACATTTAAAGGCAGTTCTTGTGTGAAGAAGTACTACAGCTGTTGTAATATCGAGATGTGGTTGTTGATTAGTACATTATTTATTACTTAATGTACTCAAATTACTTATGGTAATGTAAATATTTAGTTTACATTTAAAATTATATTTCCGTGACTGAGTTTTAGTACGGGTGTTCATTCCCCATCGGTTTAACTCAACAAGCTTCCGTTTTTATAATAATTGGGCGTTGACCTATATACTCATAACTCGGCTGAAAAAGTATTACTTTTATTTCCGTGCACGTATAAAGTCTGTCTCCCTTACCTACTTAAAGTCTAATTAAATTACACCTTTTTTAAGAGTTGCTAATTTGTTGATTAACCATCACCCGCACCATCATGATAGATGTTGACTTATAATGCAAAAAAAATACGGTACAATAACTTACTTCTTACTCGTATATCAAAGTGAAGACATACACATGTATGCACGGTCTCGGGTGCAATGGCTAACGCAATTTAGAGGTCGTGCTTGCGGCCAGCACATGGCGCTTTAATATGCCCTGCTAACTACGTAAATTTGACGTCAGCGGCTAATTGAGGTAACGTTGCTAATGCCTCAAACGATCGCTTATTACGGAACTGGACTTCCTGCCATATTCAGTAGCGGAATGCTCATCATCAGAGTTCCTTCCCTCCTTACCACTATGTTAACAACCTTCTCAAATATCACCTATCTTTATGAAGACCTGCAAAGCATCTGCGGTTCCTCAACTCTTTTAAAAAAAAACATTAACTACGAATTTTATTGACGCTGCAATAAAGGAGAATACTAAAATTGATATAAAATTAATATTATGTTCAAAATGAGGAAACTGTACGCGCTGTTAATAATGTAGATGAGACGATTTAATTGTTCGCAGTAAACGTACGAGTAAGATTCGTTTGACTGAATAACTTCGTTAATTGGACTCGATTTTCGTTTCATTGCTCCTCTATTTGTTTCACATTACATTTTCTACGTGACTTACAGACGCCTTTTGTTACTTCATTTTCACACTCAATTCCACATTTTAATTGAATGTAGTTACATAAAAGCAACATTATGGAGATTAAGTAAAATAACTTTGTTTTAAAAATGTAGGAAAGTAAAAGAGTACATAAACATAAAAAGTTTGAGATAAATATTCCGATCGATAACAGTTTACCTACTTGTTTAAATAATAATAAGATTTTGTAAAAAAAAAATCAACGATGATTGAAATGTTGCTGAACATTGTTGTTGTCATTAAACTTGTTGAAAGAATCAAAATCCATTGTATTTTATTTTCAAATACGTTTTCTTTCCTTATTTTGGATAAAAATTAATACGGCACGTTTTCCCCTTTTAGACGGGTAACTTCCTTGATGGATTTCCTTGACGTAGGCTACATATTCAGTTCATCTATTATTATCCATTGACATATCGAAAGCTTTTTATAAAAGATAATATCACAAATTCGCGCCAAGTACATAACTAATAAGAAAATTTCAATAACATTTAATTTTTGTATTATAATTAAACATGGCCATATATATAAGTGATTTAGAAAACAAAATCTTCATTAATGGATCTATGTATGTTCTTTATTATAATATATGTTAATGTACTTTTATTCTTCTATTTTATGTTCATTAAAATAAGCTTGAACTGCGGAATAGTAAGGTTCAATTTCGTTACTTTTGAAACACAAGGGTCTGGGAAACTTTTACAATTTCATTGTTGTTTTGAAAAGTAAAATACACGTCGTAGTACCGTGTGATGATAAAGGGAGGTCCTTTTATTTATTTAATAATATGCGAGCGCTGGTAATGAGATGGGTCTCACAAAGTAACGAGGGTAAATTGCAAAAAGTTTAAAATGCCAGCCACCGTTGAACGGTAATTATTATTTGGACTATTTTCCTTTGATGGCGACAAAATCATTGAATACATATCTCTGTCTTCACAATATGTACATACGTCTGGGAACATGAATCGCATACAAGATTGGAATTTCTGTTGGTGAAACTGCAGGATAATCATATGATATAATAACTACGACAAATTGTATTATTGACTTGATAATTTACGTTTTTTTTTAATTTCCAATATTGACAAGTTATTGTGAAAGTGATACGTGACAAGCAACGCGGGCAGTCGACTTGTAAATGACTGAGGTGACTTTTGCCTTCGTCTTATTGTATTGTGTTTAAATAATACCTTAAATTCTAATACCATTTTAGTTAAATGACAAACCTAACTTAACGAGAAGTGACATCAAATGTCATCTGCAGGATTTTGTATTTCTGATTCCTTTGTGACTTGCTTTTGAGAATATAAAATCCTATTTAATATCAGATGTAATTTTGCTTATCTCGTTCCATTTCTCTATAACATACAGCATTTTATTAAGAATGAAAAGAAAAATATTTCCCCACATACAAGAACATTCTGAATTTTCAATCCTAACAGCTTTGATACTTTTTATACTACTTCTTAGGAAGTTTTAAGATTGTCAAAGCAAAAAACAAGGTCAAGTTAATTTAATTTCTTTGCTAGCAAATATTACATAGGAGAGACATTGTAGGTATGAAAGGTTTCAAGTCGGACAGAACAAATATTGGTCGCAATGAAATTCTAATCAGGATCTAATTTAATTACTTCGAAAATCACAGCGAGACACACATGAGATCGAAGAGAACGATTTTAGTTTGTATCATCTCACGAAATAATATGTAATCCTCTTCCTATTACGTAAGCACGCTGGTTACGGACTCCATCCACATAGTCTGTGTAGTAGTCCATAATTAAGATTTTTTTTAATTTCGGACGGGGTAGTGGGCAAATGCTACAATATCTACAAGTGTTCTTTGCAGCGTGATTCAAATTTACAATAACTTGCTTGATTAGGATGTATAAATCAAATGTGTTTGAAAAATAATTCATTCATTCAACCTGACTTGTTCGCGACTACTCCAACATTCAATAATTAAATCGTTATTCGGATTTTTTTTAAGTTTTTTACTTAAACGTCAAAGAAACTGAAAATCAAATATTTTTTGCGGCAGTAAAACATCTCCCCGTAAACACAATGACAGGAAATATTACAGCAATAGCATTGTATAATCAATTTTAATGGCATCTCGCCTCGCCACCCGAGTAATCCAATTACCAACTGAAACGACTATCAAAGCCTCAATTTAAACTTCCACAAACAAACTGGAGACATCTTGACAGACTTTAATGTGTTTCAACTCCATCAGCCAGCGCTCACCGCTGCGTCGCGCGCCGCCGCTGCTGTTCCGTGCCAATGTTACGCACCAATTTACCTGTTCCATAAACACGAAGTTTATTCCTTTGGTTCAACCTAGACTAATCGGTAGTCAATAAGACTAGAAACAACAAGTCTAAATTGAATGAATATCGACGTAAAAAAAACTAACCTTGTATCTGTCCGAACAAATCCAAACAACCATGTAAAGGGTTTTATTTTAACCACAAATAGTTAAGTAATCTCTTCTTAATAGGAATAGGGGCTGGATAACTTTCTTCTTTACACTAATGTATATATGACAAACACACCAATGTTGAAAGGTGTGCTGGTATCGCAAGGCTCAGGGGAAACACAATACAAAACATTTTATTTCTCGTTAATGATTTTACAATTTTATGAATTCAAGAACCCATTCTATTTTAAATAATTATTAAACATTTTCCATTTAAACATAAACTTTTTGGGATATAACAATTCAACATTCGCTGAAATCTCCTGACACTTTTCATCTCGCATCCTAAGAGAAGCGGAAGTTACTTAGAGTTCAGAAGAAGAAATATAACTTTAAAATACCAATCGATAGGTTATTTGTTAAATCTTAATAATATTTACTGAGTATAAAATTCTTCAGGAAATAGAGTTTCTATAAGTAAAAATATCATCTAGAGACATTTGAAGTATAAACACGAGTCGTTGGGTTTCTGATATTCGAGTAGCAGTCGGCGTGTTATTAAAAATATAGGAAATAGCGGAGCGTAATAGAATCACCGAGGAGTCGTAATATTCGTTTATTATGAATAATTCGATTAACGCTGTCGGAAGTTCACGTTCGAATAAAATTTCCAATATCTTTCCCTTCAAAATAAAGAGCATTTAGTTTTGTTTGATTTACTTGTGAGAATAATATTCGCCGTTCCCTCAGTCGATGAGCGCTGAGCCACTGATTTAATTAAGCCCACGATTCATTGTTAACATGGATTGAATAAAGATATATTTGTCGAGATTCCTTTGTGTCTAATGGATTATACATCTTTGTTAACAATCACTGCACCTTATGACGTCACTGAAATCAAATGTTCAAATACTAATTAAGCTTTCAAACTATTATGTTCTTACTCACTAATATCAATTTGCACATTCACATACATACTCGTATATTAATTAACACCAATAATCAGTAGTATGTCATGTAAATTACTAAATTACGTAATATTTATATTGCAAGTAAGTAATGATAACAATAAATTATTGTTGCATACTTATGTAATTAATTACAGCATCAATATCTTATACTTATTATATTAATATGACACTTATTTGTCTCTCCATTTAAACATATATAGAGATCGGAATAAAGTTTATTGTGACGTGTTTTGATAAAAGAACTAATTTTTAGAGTAAATATGAAAAAAAATTAAATCCTATCAAAATCGGTTGGGATAGAAAGTTTATTGACGAGTACTCGCAAACTGTTCAAAACTATATCACAAAAGCTTCGTTAAAGCTGCAGTTAAATATATTACTATTTTAATAAAACAGTAATATAACCATGTTCGATCAATTTTAGTGTGCAAGCCACAGCAAATAGCTTTTGTTACTTGATATGTGATAACGTGACCTTTTCTAGCTGTAGAACTATGAAGCCTTTAAAAATTTAAACTAGAGGAAAAGGTTGCGTTATTTCAAACCCCTCCACAAGGGTTCTATTATCTATTATCGAACGATTAGAATTGAAAACGATATCTGACAGATTTTATTTTTGTCTTTTCTTTATAATCTATTTATTGACATTGACGGCTGTAATTACATTACTCTTTGTTGAATCTCTTTGTTGATCACTGATTAATAAAATGGTTTATTGCATTTTAATTATTTAAACAATTTTAGTAAAAAAGAACGTATTAAAATATGACGAGAACTGTTATAATAATAAGTTTTTACTTTTATATTTGCTTCAACTTGCTCGTTCTTAACTTTGCCTTTAATTTCATACCAATGGGAGTCTGTTGCGGTTTTTTAAAAATCTTACGGAGCAAAAACAATGCGAGTGCGATACTTTAAAAAACGGTCAGGTAAGAATGTGAGTTCTTACAATTCCTTCATTTTACTTTACTTTGTCTTCATTGTTCATTTTACTTTACTGAATACTTATGTTGGATTATAAGAATGCTTTTATGATTAACAAATGTTGCTAGATTGATAATATTCTCCAATAGGTTAGGCAGTCCTGTAAACATATAAATATCATTAGCATTCACATAGTTATTGTACAAAGCTATACTTGGAACAGTTTTATGCAACTTGACTATTTTTTATGTGGACTGCATTTGAATTTGGACAGTTTGACTCAAAGAGCTTAATGTTTTCAGGTGGAATCTGATGGTGCCGGGCCATCGTCTTCACCGGCGCTGCCGCTATGTCCGGCCGGCCGGCCCGACGCAGAAGTCGAACCTCTGCTAAATGAAGGTAAGGATATCAAAAACTGTACATGGCTATTTTACAATTTTTTTACATATGAATGAGTGAAGTTGCGGTAGACTTTGTCTAGCATACAAAGCGGCACGTTTTTGAAAACGCAAAGCGCTTTGCTAAAAGTTTCGAAACAAGATCGATTCTCATTTAGTAGTTTCGGGCTGCGCAAACAAATGAAACCTCTATATGTTTTTTACTTCTATCCATTAGCATTTTAGGATATTCTGTCATATGAGGATGCTAGATAACAAAACCATATGAAATGTTATAATTTATACACACAGACAAAAATCAATTTTAGCAAACTATTTTTGTAATGAATGCATTGCAACTGCATTTTGATTGAACTTCCGTGGTTCAACGTACGGTGACTAGATTTGGATTGTGATGCCAAAATTAGTTTGAACCATAAATAAAGTTTCTCTGTTTCATACATACATGATTCTAGCTAAGTTTTGCTTATCGTCATCACCCTTGTTATATACAATAATAATTTCAAAAATAAGTATAAAAATAGTTAAAATAATATTGGAAAAATTACAAGGAATTCGTTTCGATGTAATACGTAATAACAGAGAAAACTCAGTTGTAAGGAATTACAAAGATAATGAGGCAGGGCATCATATCTTATGCGTAGGTTAACAAAAATGCCGAGGAATATATTATTTTCCTGTAAATATATAAATGATCATGAATTTATTTCTTTGTTACGGAATAATATGATTTCGATATCAGATAACATATTTTTATCAAATAAACGTTATAATCGCAACCAATATTATATCATTTAAAAAATCACAAAAATAACTACACATTAATCAGTATATAGTCGTTGAATGGAAACAAATCTCAGTACACTTCATTAGGTAAATTAAATAAGTTACATGAAGATAAAAGATGGTTCCTCAAAGGGTTATTTCCGACACGATCCGTTCGTCGATGAAATCGGGGGCTGAGATCTTTTCCTTGAAACACCTACACTGTGACGTGATTTCTTATCGTTTGAATTAATATCACCGCAAATAGGTCATGTGTTCAATAATCTGATGTCATATTATTATGTAAATATATGCTTCCTTCCTTTCTTTGATCTAGTCATTGCCGTAGTACTTAACAGACAAATTTGATATTGTTCAATTACCAATGTTAATTCCATACGTACAACTCGCATGAGTCTGGAAAAATCATAATAATAATGAAAATGGCGTCAACAGAAAGTCCAGCTTTCAATTGTTCCAAGCGTTTCTAATTCAGTATTGTCCACGATTCCACTTTGACTTGGCGAATCTGTATAACGACGTTTTCTGTGAATTTATGATAAGTGAACAATGCTCGTATTAAAATAGTGTTTGGTCCGGATAGCACGCGCCGAGCACAAAGGCTTCTAAGGATCCGTCTACATCTAGCGATTGCGCCGTGAATGTTGTTCGGGAACTTGGCAGTAACAACGATTCGTATTGAAACAAAAGAGCGTAGATCGCAAACCGTAGCTATTCACAAGTAGCTCGCGAACCGCTCGCTTATGCGAAGTTTTAGTTAGATGTAGAGGCACCCTAATGTTCAGTTTTCGCTCGGCATTCTTTTTGATATGATTGTAATAAAACAACCCTCAACGCTTTCTCGTAACTCCCACATTTCCATTCTATCCCTAAGTCAGTTCGTTATAAAGTACTTCGTGCAAGCTACTATTTTTTATTAGAAAGATCCTTATATTGAGTTTGTAATAACAAAGCAAATGATAAAAAGTAAATTCATTTCAATTTGTATTCAAGAATATCGAAGCTTTTTAATTAATAAATATAACATGAACGTATCAAAATAAAATAAAACAACTCTATCAGTGTTTTATTATTCGATACTTTTTACTTCTACTCTCTGTAAACTTCCATTTTCAATAACAATGTATATTTTCATTATAATTATTTGAAAAAACTTGCACGTATATCTCAATTTAATGGTAAATTGTGATATCTGATTCCACGTGCCCCGAATCGCGATTACCTTTTATTATTAGCTTCGTATTGAATTGATGAAATTCTTTAGAATTCAATCTCTAGTTTGCGCTACGATTTAATTTTGTACCAACATTTTAGAAACGTAATTAAATATACCATATAACTAAAAACAAATATTTGTTTTATTATAAAGAGCAAGACTATTTCCACGACTCTTATTACTAAAAAAAAAATTATGTAACGTCCCTCTGAATGTCCGTATTTTCAGCCAAGTCAGTGAACCGTACTTGAGTTTTAAATAGTGTAACAAACACGACTTTTATATATATATAAATAAGATTATAAATTTGTAAAAACATTAAAACAGCATTGTTATAATTTTAATAGAAAAAGATTTAAGTTGTATGCAATAAGTTTAGTGAGTCCGCTATGTATGTACGAGTATGTTATGTTGCGGCCGCTTGTTGCGGCACATTGTCTGTCCGCAAAAACTAAACGTTATTTCAATGACATTTGTACAATAACATTTTATTTTTCTCTTTGTTTAATTTTATTTTTATTTCTTTCTTCGTATTATTCACGACGACAATAGTCTAAGCCGATCTCTGAACACAACACAACATTGTAAAGGTAGCTTATAACACATTGCTAAGAGTCACATAGTTCTCTAAGCGTCGGTTTCCACTGCCGGGCTTATTCCATTGTATTCATATCATCCGTCTCTGTTCAAAGAGAGTGAGAGGAACAATTGTTTTTGTTTGCGGTTTCAGCGGAGAAATGTTTCCATTAAAAATGTAATATCAATACATATTAATAAAATTGCAGTGTTTGTATTTAATATCGAAAAATGATTATTATTTCGTTTACGTATTGTAAGGCAGCGTTTGTTCTGGGTAATCTCAGGATCGACTGGACCGATTTTGACGTGTCTTGGACGGGAGGTATCTGTTGCGCAGGGGAATATTGTAGGCTTACGTAGGTGTGATTTTTTTTAAACTCCTACTCAGACGAAGTCGCGGGTGACTACTAGTTTAAAAATAAAATTTGAAAAATGAGATTGACATTAATAGTCAATTTTTGTTTAGAGTTTTGCTTTCAGATGTCGCTTTAGAATACAATATTCAAATCTCTTGGCTCCGGACAACCGTATTGAAATACAAGAATGTAAATAAAGAGATTTTAACTTAGTGAATTTAACATTTATAATTTGCATTTCTCTCGAATAAATCAATAACGTGTAATATTGTAATTCTAATATCAATCATTACAATCTCTTTGAAATACATAGATGATAATATGACAGTGGAAGTCCACACTAAAGTAATATATGTTGCCGCTGTGATTAATCCCGGTTTCGTCCGTTGGTGTAACAATACTTTATGGAACGTATATTAATTTACAAAGTGGGATTACACCGAGCGTACATAGTTTTAGGGAACATAAAAGGGACTAGACAATAAATTAAATCACTTAATCTAATTGACATTATTGTTGTGTATGTATGTATGGCTTTAATTCGAACATTTTACGGTTATCACACGTTTATATTATTTTCAGTAAGATATACTAAGTTTATTTTTTTTCTACAAATATAAATTCTACTAATACATGTGATTAAAATTATTGTCTACTAGCGGTCGCCTGCGGCTTTTTAGAGCAGAATTATAAAAAGTAACTAATAGTATATGCGCGTATGGATCAGCTACCTTCCAGTCTAAATCTCGTCAAAATCGGTTCAACGGTTCCGCGACGATTAACCGGAACAAACGCACCCTTGCAGGCATACATACAGGCAGACAGACAAATATTAAAAAAAAATTGACAAAGACATGATGTGTACGAAATATGATTTTTTCAATGTTACATACAAACACTCCAGTTTTATGAATATGTATATCTTTTCAGTGTTTTGAAATAATGTTGTTGAAGCCCGCAATATGATATGCCAAAAGGGCTTGGTTTTCAATTGAATCAAAATATTAAAATAACATTAAGATTTATTTTTGAAAATATTTTAACATATGAATAGTGACTGTAATTGTTATTATTTCGAACGTGAGGCAAAAGGTGACTTTGTAAATTGTAAGCGATTTGTAATTTAAATGAAGTGCAGGCTATCTCAGTTATCGCCTTCGAGAATAGCTCACAATAGAGACATCGTGCACGCGTATCAATATAACTTATGTGCGAAACGGAAATCCGGTTACCGTCTTGTAACCTTTATCCTTCTGACGTTTTTGTTGCCGGTTTCAATATTTATATATTATATTTAAACACTACATACATCATAACATACATATTACTAAGGATCATCAGTAACTTTGTCTTCGTATAATTAATTTTTAAACGATAACCGCAATGTCTCAAATCTCAAACTGATGGAAAATTTATTAAGAAAGTTTGAAATTGGCAAACACTGATGTCTATTTCAGTCCTGTTACAGAAACAATTTATTATGTTTATTATAAAAGACGTTATAAACGCCAGAAATTTGAAAATTAAAAAGGTATCAGTGTCGTAAGTTTTTTGAGAAGCAATTTTTCTTGTTTATTCAGGTTACGTCACAGTTTAAAAGTACTTACGGCTCTCGCTCTCGCTCTTTGTTAGATAAATTGCGATAAAATCCGAAGTAAGAAAATTTGATTTGATACGGTTTTTAATATAGAATCGATACCTTTACCATGACGAAGGTCGCCTTTGATAACAAAATATGTATTGTTCATAACATAGAATACGATAATTTGTTTTGAGCTTTTGCTCTTTGTGTCTTTACTGTCTTGACACTTCTATAGTAACAATATTGTCCAATCATAGAAAAAGCCTTTGAGAAATGTGATAGAAATCAAAGGCGTTGCTGGACTTAAACACAACCTGTTAAAATTATACAATTGAAATTCACAAATTTTTTTCTGATGAGATTTTTTAAAATTTAAATTTATTTAATTTTTCTGTATTCAATATTTTTTATTTATATTTATTTTGTGTAGTCTATATATTTCCATATATTTATACGTCGATGTAGACAACAAGTGCCACTGCACATGTCTGCTTCGTGCACTTTAATTACACTCTGCAAATGACACTAATGACATTCATGATCTGAAAATTAATGTACAGGAAAATCGATGTGTAAACGTTTCCAAGTATTTGACGGGAATGCTTCTGACATGTAATTTAAATACTAAGCATGTATGAATTCTCTCTCTCCTCTCCGTTGAATCTATCCTCGAGATTAACATAATGAAGGCGAAGTTTTATTGTATTAAACATTTATAAAATACATTTTACTTATTTAACATTGTTTCATGGCATCCTTTTACGTAACAAAGATCAAAGTTTTCTTCCATTATAACTCAAAGTGAAGGGAATTTTTAATAAAGGGCCTCATAAATCGGTACCTGATGATATAATTATCATAAATAACCTCTTCTCTTTACCGAAACGCCTTCTTTGTGAGAACAAGTTATAATATATTAAAATTATTTTTTGCCCAAGCAATTACTTTAGAGTAATTTTTACACGTGTACATTTTAAATCAAATATAACTTAATTCAGAATTAGCAATATGTGACTAACAACTGGAAAACATAATTTTATAATAATATTGTACATTAATGATCTGATGAGCTTCTAAATCTCCTTTGATAGCAACAATTCGTAACAGTATCTGTGAAGATTTTAGAAATTGTGCTCTGAATTCAAACAATGTCATACATGGAGTACTCTCAAAAGCGAGCCTATCCGAGACGGATATCCGATTACCGCGCTACGAATGGTCACATCAAGTGTAACAACACGTCCGTGTGTCCAATTTGACGTCGACGTAAAAGCGTATACACCCCGATATCTATGCCGGTCCCATTATTATCATGAAAGCTTCGAAGATTGAAAAAAATACAACATATAAATTCTATTTAACAGCACATATGATATGTTTCTTTTTATCTTTGAGCTTTGTTACAGTATTACTGCAGTTTTATACAACACTACTCGTTTTTCTGTTTTTCTCTTCTACTTTATCACTCTAATGGATTGTTTGTAGAAGTTGTTTCCTTTTTTCGGACTTTTGCTGTTTCATTATCTTTATATTATATCTATACATACTAATAAACATTGGAGTTTGTATGTTACACCGAAAAAAATATATTTCATACATATGAATATGTCATGGCTACCATTTTTATTTATTTTTGTCTGCATGTAGGCAAGGTCACGTTTGCTCCGGTTAATATAGCTACGGAAGGTAACTGATGCACGCGGGGATATTATAGGCAACTTTTTTTCGTCGATCGAAATCGTGGGCGACCGACCGGTAGTCGGGACATGAACTAGGATGTGTGCGGAAATTCTCTGAAAACTCAATTACTTAGTTGCAGTGTTTTTGCAATTGCATTGCTTTGATCTATTTTAGGGATGAATTCTGATAAAGCATATTTTTAAAGAGGATTCATAAACAGGGAGACAATGGAACATACAGTAAAGTAAAGATCTTAAAATGTAAATATTTAAACAACAAAATATCTTCTAAAATTTTGTTGTCAATCTTCTTAACATTGTTCAAGACATAATTGGAATTTCACACCAACATAAGATTACTAGAATGGATACACTTGGAATGTTGGCATTTTTAATAACGGCGGACAAACTTTCAGTAATCAGATAAAAATTCAATTACTTAGACGTGGTTTCACTTCGCGGTACAACATTTTCCATCATTCTCGCTTCCAATCTATGTCCTGTTTATTTTATTCTAAAAAATTTAATCAATTTTCGTTTCCATGAAATGATTTTGTTTTATTATTTATTTTTGTTTAAAATTCTGGACGAAATATTACATGTATATTTTGATATGTTGGTTTTTTTATATTTCCTTTCGTTTATAAAAATCTTTTGTATCGCAATAAAGTCAATATTCTAGGTAGCGTGATTCAAAACCCTCAGTGACATTTAAAATACTAAAACTCCTAGCCGCTGTGAACAGGGCTTGCTCGAGCTGGAGCTTCTACAATTAGTGGCGAGATTGTTACCATGCAGTGCGACTACTCAAATATTCATAAGACCTTCAAATGAACGCATTGTCTCCATTTTGAATTTATGTTCTTTTAGAATTGTATTTTTAAGAAGACGGAAAAATGTGCGAGAATTGCGACAAATTTTCTGTCTACTATTGGCTTTCTGCAGAGTCACGCTTCACGAAATCTCTCAGTGACTATTACGGCTCAAAATATAAGTAGCAAAAAGTGCCTTACGGAGTGCTCTCGAAGCTTGAACATGAACCTTGTCATAATTTGTCAAATATAAGTAAGAATACTATAAATATCTTTTTGGTTTTATAATTTCCTAACAGGTGGTGTTAGGGATGCTAAAAAAGTGTTATGAAATTGAAACTACTGTACTAAAAGATTCATAGTAAAATGTACCGCAAAACTGCAAACCTCGTGGGATCGTAAATGTGCTTTCTTCACTCACCCAGATGAAAGAAAAATATACTAAAATGACTTAAATTAGTGTTTCTTTTTAGCATAAGATTTTTCTAGCAAACTCGTGTACATGTTTGTATTCATTTTCAATTCATGGGAACCATTTGTTTATTTGCCAACATTTCCCTTAAGAAAACACATTGTGTCGACAAGCGACAAGTGACAGGCGGTAGGTTTATAACACTCATCAACACGCCTGTGCCGACAGATATCAAACATATTTTATGTCGGCTTTTCTCAACGACCAACGTGACATTTGCCTTGTCATCTTAGGCCCTTCATACACAAGGAAACGTAAATCTTCATAACTAATATTGTACACTTGCGTGGCGAGTATTGCGTAGCGCGCGTTCCGTGACGTATAATCGACGTGGAGTCGTCGACGCGAGTCATACAAAATGTCAACTGTATAGATTTACTTCGCCATTTTGAAGATCGCAGTGACTTTTCTAACTTCGTTCTTGACAAGCAGGTTGCGAGCGACTGTTTTTGGTGAAAAAAAAAAAAACAAAATGTCGGCGCCGTGTGCGACGCTGTACGAATTTTTATGACACTGTATTGCGTAAGTTGCTTAGCGACTAATTGCCCGATTTCGAAGCTTTTCGTTACCTTGTGTAAGAAGGGTCTTAAATAATTTTTCCCTATGTCAATATTTCAACTCATTTTGAACATGTATCCGTACTTTTTATTCCCAATGTAGGTTTATTAAATATCAACAATGGATAATATGTAAAGTACTTAATACCTATTAGGAGTAATGTGGTTCCAATAGATATTAAATAGAGAGAATGGAAGTTTAATAGATCGATTATTTTCGATCTATTTTTATCATAATATAAAGCAGTCAATTTATTTTATTTTTTATGAAATAATACGGAAAATGTACAAGTGGGCTTAGGTTTAATGACTAACGCATAAAATGTGTTAAAAATATATATCATGTTATTGTGTAGGAGTAAAAAAAAATATAGCAAAAGGTGGGAAGGAGATTGGAACCCTGCCTTCGATGAAAAATTCACTTATAAAATAGCTATTGCCTGTGCTCAGGTCTACGAGTGCTACGCTTTTATAGGACTAAAGTTTTAAAGCTTCTACTACGAAGATTTTTACTTAAACGTAGGTAGGACTTTAAAACTAGCAATGTAGCAAGTCATCGTTCCTTCTTTTTAATGTGAAATGGTTAAAAAGTCACTGAAAAGACACGTGACATTAAGCCACAGCGAGTTTTAAAATGTAAAAGGACCAGCGGCTATCGCGAATATCAAATTTGAAATATCCGATTTTGCGTCACGTTTGCGTTACATTCTGTGGACGTGGGTAATCCGATACTAAATGGTTTTTACAAACCGCCTGTGATCGAATTTTATGTGAATAAAGGGCATTTCATAAAAATTGTAATCGGAGGTTATGTTTCGGACTTCGTTTACAAACTTTTGTTTTACTAAGACTTTTTTAAATGTTAGCTAACTGCACTAAGAGATTGCTTAATTACGAATAATCTGAGTGCGGCAGAAAGAAGTTTAAAGTATATTTTTTCTTAATTTATGTGTTTATTGTCCCGACCAGAAGTGGGCACCGAGGGTGCCGGGGCGGACGGCGCCGACTCTGAGGACTCGGACACCGACGACGGCATCTGGAGCCGCTGGGTACAGTACCTCCCCCCGCCCCTACGCACTGTTTGCTCCTCTCACCGATTTGACAACCTCCATGTAAGTATTATTTGCTTGTCTTCGAAGCATTTTCGGGAATATTTTATTGACATCGTCAGCATAAGTTTTTTATTATCTTGTAAGTTACATCGTTATTGACCGTAAACAGTGACTAGAGGATATACATTGTTGTTTCGATTTTGTCCGAACGAATTGGGTCTACAAGTAATAATAATTTCATACTGAACATGAGAAGTAACTATTTATTAAGCAAAGATAATGTTACCGCCATATCCAATTTTTACCTCTTTGTAACTTCGCTGAGTTTTTAAGTGCAAATTATTAAACATTTGAACTTTATTACAATTTGATATTAGTTATTTTCATTTGAACTTGTTACGTTTTGCACCCAATTTTGTTTGCAATTCAATTCGTCGGCGTCAAACGTTTCGCCTTTTTATTAAGCCATCGTAATTTTATACCAATTCAGTTATGTTATCCTTTCAATTTGACCTCATTACTTTCCTTATGTAATAAAATTTCAATATTATTATATTGAAATATTGCCTATCAAGCCAAGCAGTGGGCCTACATGTTAAATAACAAAGTTTACTTTTTTATTTTCTTTTTAAACTTTTATGCTACTTTCGACTTGATTTTTAATCTGTTTAAAACAAATTAAAAATCATCATCCAAACAAACAAACATACTGATACAAATTTGCTTTCCATCCACCAGTTCGTATGTGACAATAACCAACCCAATTTTGAAACCTATGAGTTAATGTTTTGCAGAAATAATTCAAATTAGAATCCAAATATCCCAGAGGCTATCTCTATTTGAATTTGATCCGGAATACAGATCAGACAACTCCTGGCTGACTTGCATTAATTAGTGCAATAGATTTTGAGCTAACGTATGCTATTGCATAGTATTTGTTAGTTGATTATACAACGAATAATACAATTATAATCTAACTAACTAGATATCAAATTATATGTATACGTATATGTTTCACATACAATACGACTAATTAACATGAAGATTAATCAAATATCCTCATTCCACTAATGTCACCGTAGGTTAATATGATGGATGACAGCTTTTATAAAGTACAAATTGACAAACAAGAGAGCCTCCATCGCTGCCCAAATTCATCTGTTAGATATAAGATGGTTGCAGCCTCCTTGCCTATCTTTATGGGCTACTTTTTAACACGTAATAAGATTATCAAGCGTAAAATTCTATAAAATATGTGAACGTCAACTATATTCGAGCTTGTAGCGTAAGCCTATAAACACGTTGTTGACTATCAGAATATAATCTCTACTTATTATGTTGTCAGCAACTTACATATTTGATACAATGATTTCACTATAGGTAAATTTTAATTAGATTGTAAATCATATTTGATGGGAATCTTTACATTTTATAACCGTGTAATAATTTTGATACTTAATATAAAAAGGAAAATGCGATATTGCCAGTATTACTAAAGAATGCGGGCGTGCTATACACAAACGAGAACTTTTTTTGAACTTTACATTTGCTACACATACAAAATTTCACATTTTATATAAATCTATTTTAAAATTAAATAAAAAAACTTAGTTTAAAAATGTTATATGACAATATTTCTGTTTTCTGTTAATAAAAACGTTTGCTGCGTTCCATTCACTGTGGAAACAATATTTTTCCATATAAAAAAAATATAAGTTTTATTTCCTTTCAGTTGACTGCAATAAAAATGAAAGCAGCTTTGTGAAGCTACTAAATGCTTCTTACTTTTGAGCTGAGTCCTTTGAAGACTGTTTTATATTGAGTTTCAGAAAGTGATCAGTTTTCCCGCTTTACAATTTAAAACAAGATTGTTGTTAGCATTTCAAATAATCCATTTAAAAATACTAAGGAACATGAATCGAATCTTAGTCGGCAAATGACGAAGTATCCGTTTCTTTTATTTGTGTCAAATAGCGTAGAAGTTCTTCTTTTTTTTTGTTTTTATTAATTTCAAGTTTCGTTTTCACAAAAGTAATCTTAGTGAACATCGGATAAATATCTTGACTTTTGAGTCTTTCCACTCAAAGGCATTAAACTGTGGAGTACGATCGTTATTATTTTTTAATATTATGCAAAGTTGTCCATGCATGCCCTTTTTAGGCGTTACATTATTATGTAAATGTATATTTCAACATATTATGTATATAGTAAATATACTAAACCAGACGTCTCCCTGCGGACATGTCGAATGTTTAGTAAATTTATGGTGCATTCAGTTTGAACTAAAATAAATACTATATATATACATACATATGAGCTAACACCAAAATAAATAAATACGTTAATTACATTTATGAGCAACATGAACGTATTTATCTGTGAGCGCGAACACATTGGATACAACATAGAGATATAGCAATGAGTTCGGATCAGAATTTATTAATTTATTCTGAAACCGGTTTCGTTTAACTTTTTCATTATGCATGAAATTCAGTTCGCCGGCTTTAAACTTTTTGTTTGTGACTGTTAAACTTTTACGACTTTACGCTTTTTTTATTTTTACGCCTCAATTTCCAATAAACAAACCATTTACGACGGATAAAAGCAATAGTATTTTTATTTAATTTTAATTAAGTGATTATCTTCTCTGCAGTGAAATAAAAACGATGATCGTAACTGAAAAATTCAATTATTATCTATTATTTATCAATTTTAATAATGGAAGTTAAATATACTTTTATATTCACTCCATTTGGCAAGTAACATAACCAAAGACCAGCTATTAATTCGGGAAATTCATAAGAAACAAAGAAGTATGGGTACAATAATCGTCTTTTAGTAGAAAAAATTTAAAGATCGAACGAGGGAGTAAAGGGATGGAATGAGCGACCTGCTTGACAAAAATATGTTAAAGCATGACCTACTTTACAACTCGCGTCTCTTTTAAATTTTGCACGCACATGTATATTTTCAGTGTAGGTAGATGCAACAATTGCGAATACTTCGAGGCAATCACTCGGCGCGTTCAATTTGAGCGAAAGCGGCGTCATATGCACGAACATGTCAGTCATCAACCAAACGTATTCGTAGAAGTCTACCTAGATTCATACTATCCTCGCCCTCGGCCGGCTATATTTACACGTGCACGTGTTATTTAAAAATTAACAATCATTTTAACACATCAAAAGTAAGTTGATTTTATCCTCTTTATTTCGTTTTGTACTCGTTGAAATAAACATGAATTGCAAAATTATATTCTAATTTTAAAACTGAAAAAAACTTATTGAATCCTAAGTAAGTAAATGTTTTTGAATCTAAAACCATCACAAGTACGACTACAGTACATAAGTAACTATGTGAAATTTTGTTCATAACAAAATACAAATTAATACAATTGTTAGAATAGCAATAATAATTTAAATCCCTTCTTTTAATAATTAAAACAAAATATACTAATAGCCTACTACGTACCCTTTGTTCTCCATTAATCTTTCACCGAACCGCAAAGACAAAAGAATTGCTGATAGAGACAGGTTGTGTTTAATCGTATTCAATATTGAACAGTGGACCATTTGCATATAATACGTTGATCAAGTTTAAATCCGCGCTTCAAGTATTACGTCCCTTAAAATCCGGACATGTGTCGTTTTACATTTCCGTTTTAATTATACAACTGATTGACATTAACCACATTTGTATCTTTGTCGCAGTCAATTTTCATTTATTCATTTTTCCATCGACACAGCTCTATGAATATTCAGTGCGCGCCGCTGGCGGTGTACGAGCCAGCGACAGGAAATCTATAAAAGAATCATATTAACCAAAAAGTCAATTTACTGCACTGAAAATTATCCAGAATAGAGAGATAAAGTGAAAGACTTTTAGTATTTGTTCTCCCTTAACTAGTTAAGTATTATTATTAACATTTAGCTGGGGGTGTGATGGCTTAAAGCTAGGAGTAGGTTAACCTTATCATGTTTGTTACATTTTAATAAAGTATTTTATAACATGACCTTTAAGATCACGTTATAAAAAGTATTTCTTGCCATCGCATCAATATAACATAATGTAAAATGAAGTCGTTATCGAGTGGGTCGCTTTGTCAGTTTCCCTTTCCTCTAGGTAACGTAAGAAAACATCCGCGCGGTCGAGGTACATCGTCAACTTGATTTATTGGAGTGACAAGAGACGCGCTTCTACGCGGTCTGCTCTCCCTTTCAATGATATATTAAGAAATCAATATACCAACAAAGTCGTCTTCATTCTATCACAGTGAAACTCATTATTTTGAAACGTCAACTTAAGTTAAACAAGTTCATTTTTTTTAACCAATGGCACTTAGAGGTTCCGGTATTTTGTTTTCCTTGCAACTTATAATTGTGTTCATATATGTATTTATCCAAACGACTGTCCATGAAATAACTTCGTCGAAATATCGGGTGCTAAATAAGCTCGATCTTGTTAAGAATCTCGTTTCTTACGTTATTTTCTAAGAGCAGGATTGCCGAATATGAAAGTTATCAATTTATTCCTCTCGGAGCGTAACGATCTGATTTGAACTGACGCTAACTTCGCGATAACTTGCCAAGTGTACACTACTAAAGAATGGAGTTCGGATTAAAAGCTTCAAGAACTTCCGCTGGAAGCGATATCTCCTTCAATTCTTATGTAGAATTTTAAAGTTTTAAATGAGCGAATCTTCGATAAAACTCTCAGATATGCAAATTTGAATTAAAGTTACCCATTTAACTTAGTTAAATTGATATATTATATTATACAATCCATGCTACACTGGTTATCATGAGTATCGTTCATTTTTAATAAAGTACAATAATGAATGATGAATAATAAAGGGTATATAGAATTATATTTCTAAGATATCTTATTATCCTAATGCCTCTCCATTACTGAAGGATAACTTTTGGAAATACATATTCTAACAATAAAATAACTTTATTCAACTTACATAGTTTAAGCTGAAGCTTGTCTGAGCACTTCACACGTTCCCACCACATATTCGTGCTGGAATTCTTGCATGCTCACTTTGTCCTTGCACTTTCATGCAAGTTAAAACTTTACTGAAACCTCGTCATTTCAAACTTGTACCGTGTTAACGTGAATTTCTCTCAAATTCCTAAAATTGTTTATTGAATTTACTAAACATCTTGTCTAACGTCTATTAGTCTACAAATATTATACATATTTGCCAATACATATGTTAGGCAAAGATGAAACGGCTCTGTGTTTATTTATTCAACGTTAGCTAATATTGGAGACGGCAATTAAAATATGTCCATCTGATGTTTGCACAAACAAACGGTCGGAAATATCAAGTTATGCTAAAGTTAGTAGATAACAAGTACACATCGTAAAATATTTGTTCGGAAGATCGAGCTTAAATGATCATCTGATCGTTTGAGATACTTCTACATTGACAGTGATATTTCCCAGACATTTCATTTCGTAGCGTAAACGAAAGCTGTCTATCAAATAAGCCGCACTAAAAAGGCAGTATTTCTTCTGAGCTGTAGGTAAGTGTTCGTTGATATAAACTCAAATTAATTATATATTTAATGCTTTAAAAATCTACGTCTGATGTTCTTCTATAATAACATTTGCTTTGTTACTTTTCTCTACGGATAATACTCAATGTAAATTCGCTCTGTTGAATTTTGTACATAAATACATATTTATAAGAATACAAAAGCATATTCCGATTTAGTACACAACACAATACAGGTACTCGGTAAGCTTTTACAAATGTACTGGAGGTCTATACTCGTATATAGGTAATATTGTACACGTTATATAAATAAATTTAATTTTGTAAAGAATGTTTCACTTACTATCTGCTCGATGTTATATTACGGCCGCCATTTGCTGAATTAAGATTAAAGATTCTCATTTAAGTTACTTATCACAACCTTTTTGAGGGAACTTTGATGAGAAGCCAGCTGATGTACGCAGGCATACTATAGGATATGTATATTTTTTTAATTCTACGCTGACCAAGTCACGGTTGTCCGCTAGTCAGCTACCTGGGAAATAAAATAATTGTTGACTTAAAAATTCAGCTCTCTGAATGGTAAGAATACAATACAATTGTAGAAATACAATTTTACCGACAAAAATTTCAATTTCATAAAATATAGAAATCGATGAAAACCGATTCGAGTAGTTGCCAAGAATTTTAAACTTTGAGATGAAAGTTTCAGTAGCTACAATCTTCTTACTTCTCAAACTTAACAACTCTACAATTTCTGTTGAGATTTACTTTTATTTTGCTTTCTGCTCTTTTATTTATTTTATTAAAATCATTAAACTATAAATAATAAAGTATCGTTACATAAATTAACATTTCAACTTGGACTCTAACCTATAATACTAATTGCCAAAAGTTACAAGAATTGCTATTATTGTTATATTATTTCTTATCTCCAATGTACTTATTTGCAGTTTATCTTTTACTAGTAGTTGCTCGTGAGTTGTATGCGCGGTATTAAAATAAATACAGTCTATGTCTCCCGGGGATAGTGTAGCTTCCCAAAAGCGAAAGTATTTTTCCAAATAAGTTTAGCAGTTTTGGAGCCTATTCAATGCAAACAATCAAATTTTTCCTATTTATAATATTAGTATGGTTCCATTGTATTTAAAGTAACTTCACGTTTAGGTATAAAAATAAACTGTTGGAGTTTTATTTTTAAAAAAGGTGAGAGGATGATCTGTCACTTTACGTGCGTAAATTATAAAACATTGAGTTTATATCATGTTACTTTATACTGGGAAAAAGACCACTGACATTAAATATTTATAAGGGTCTCGGAGATGCTCTTGATGATTTTGTTGCTCATTATCTTCTTAATTAGGATTAAAAATAATAAGTCGCTATAAAATTCATTAAATTTTGCGACATTATATTGAATAAATACATTAACTATAGCATCGATAAGATGTCTAACATCGACTAACGTTATTTTCCTCTTAACCTTTTTTTTTCAAAGTCAAAATTTTCAAAATTTTCTTTTTGATTATTGTAACTACTTTTTACAATAAATTATATAAAAGAAATCTGACAATTGTTTAAATGTGCATGTGCAGTACAAAAGCTATTTAAGTAAGACCTTAAACAAACCTTTTCAACTACATAATGTGTACGTTAACTGAACATTTAAAATAACCTAGTGAAAAAATTTTGCAACTTTATTTACGTTCTAACCGGTTCGATTCTCTTTTTATAAACAACATGTATTCACTCAGCAGTGAGCGCTTTGTGAGCTTAAAAGCCTAGAGGCATGCTTTTTGAGGTTTTTGGTAATGTTTCCGATTCTGTGATTTAACTCTTTGTTAAAAATTTTCAAGCAATAGTTGACTCGCGTTCACTTACTTATTAATATACATTTTTAATGTCAAAATAAATTATTTTAGCTTAAGAAGGAATGCTTTAATATGTAGTAAAGTCTTCTACCTTCCAATAAATGACGTTGCAATTTATAATTAAAAGCTTATAATATCTGAGCATCGCCAGTTCATCGTTGTCTTATTTCATTTAAAGGAAATTTTAATTTAAAGCTCTTTTCTGAATAAAGTTGATACGACAAAGTTATAAATCTTCATTGGAAAATACATTTTAAAGAAACTACGTTGGAAATTATTAACAAAATACCCATTTCCTCGTAAAATATGTCAGAACTTTTCCTAAAAATATGATATTAATTAAAAATATAGTAACCTAATTAAAAAGATAAAACCGAAATAAAAGTCATAAAGCAAACCTTTCTTATTATTGTTTAAATGCGTATTATTTTTCTATGCTAATTTTGTGGCAAAAGTTGTTTGTACTTTTGTCTTGGATATCTTAGTCTATGGAAAGTACGGAGTAAAAGTGAAAAGAAACTTTAGACACAAAGATGAATGAGGTTTATTAATTATTAGAGGCGTAGGTGGTGCGATATAATTTGTTAATTAATGTAGGATTTATTTGACTGCCAGCCTCTCTACGGCCGGAGTCGTACTGAATTTTTAATGGCGTACTCGATCTCACTCGGTTACTCAAAGTGAATAATATTATTATCGCGGATGTCCCCACGTCTCACTTACATTGGATTTCATAAATCATTTTTGGGAGCTGAAATATTATACGGCTCTTTTGTGCCGGACGATATACTCGATTTTATTCATTGATAAATGGTTTTTAAACTTACAAAAGCCAGTAAACATCAGATAACTCATGAAAACATATCTAATATACGTCATCTACGACATATACTTAGTGTAATACATTTGCATATTTCTTCTGTACTTTAGTACGATTCTGTACTATAGATGCCAATTTTTGTATTGAAGTTTAAATTAGTATCTGAGAGTGATAGACAATGTAGCTTTTTTTGGTATGCTCAGATTTGTAACTGACAATCTTGATTCGTTACTAGAAACTGAGTCACTTGAAATTAGACAAATTTATAGTTAAATAAATAAGCTGCGAATGTCTCAATACATATATAATGTATGTGTATATGTACTATAATATTTTCGCTGATACACATAATGTTAGAGTTTTGGGAGACGTAAAACGTATCGGCACGTGACTAGAAACTTAACACCATTATAATATCGTTAACTTGTATAATGAGGTTATATGATATTAGAGTCGTAATTTGTTCTTGGTACTTAGTAAGCACAGATCCCTAGCTAACCGTGCGTTTCCACAGTCGCCATTTCTGCCAACACTCAACACATTTGTCTTTTCAAAGAGAATGGAATGATATTTTTTGTTATTTCACACATATATTCATGTTGCTATGTATTAGCACAGATGGTCTATAAAATCAATTCCTAGTAGTCATTTTGATAAACTTATTACCGATACCAATATGTTGATACCTACATATATTACGACACCAAAATCGATTGAAAGGTTTGCTCGTGGCTTTAAGGGCGTGCCGGGGAGCGACTTAAGGTACTAGCATTTACTTGGCCTCGCTAATTGAGCTGGTATTAAGATGGACGTGTGCGCGTCGGCAGATGTCCGGAGACGTTGGTACAAATAATCACAGATTTATTTTGAAATAATTCCAACCTCGACTAACGATTAAATGCAATCAGTTCTATTGAAGCCCCGCATGAGGTAGTAATTAAGTTGACTGAAATATCAATTAAATCACAGCTATTTAAAAATTATTAGCGTAAACGCAACTTATCGTAAATTAGTTAAAACGTATTTTTTTGGTTTGATAGGAATTTGTAAATAGTCACATTCTTTTATAAATCGTTGAAGGATTATAGAGAGATATCAACGAAGTAAAATTCAACGTAAAATATACGTAAAATTTCAGAGCCTCGATGCAAACAAACAAACAATCAAATCTTTCATCTTTATAATATTAGCATAAATTGTAATCTCAATTAAATAACCTATAAAATATAAAAATATAAATAATCTATAAAAAGTAAAGTCATATGTTTAACAGAGAATTTTAAGCAAATCCTTGAAAGTAAGGACGGATTTTTATCACGCAATAATCTAATTCGGCAGAAGGCAGGAGCGTTGGCAAATTCGAGACGTCTCTCTGGAGAGAACAGTTACATCATAAATACACCTAAAATCTTTCTCAATGTTTTAACATGCTTCAGTAATTACAAAATCGTCCATTTATTTTAGTACTAAAGAAGTTTCATTTGAAATTTTGTTTAAAACAACAATTTTAAATTCCACGAATATAAATTTTAATTTGTGAAGTATGAACCACGAGAATAATTTGTAAAATGCTAGTAAATTGAAGTTGTAAGAAGAAGAAGAAGTGATGACAGGAGACAATGTTTATATATGTTAATGTATAAATCCTACTACGATACGATCCTGATCATTGTTCACTCATATCACAAAGACATCCCCCGCTAATTGGCGCTTTAGCCAGGGTTGTCTGAATTTGGTACTATGTAATACAATAGTTCACAGAGGAACAGGTGTAATAATATCAAACAAAGGTTTGCAATCGTAATGGGACAAGTTTCAAATATAATACTACCTTGTGATATTCTATCAGTTAGCAGCAATTAATCCGCTTAGTCGAGCATAAACTGCAAATTAGAATTGGGAGATGCAACCATCTCTCCTCTTCAACGTACGAAACATTTTGTTACAATATCCAGTGTGGAATTTGTTGACGCCCATTTCACACAAAGAATTCCAAATACTGTAAATGGAAGTTCGTACGCAAAGGAAATATTCCTTTGTTTTTTTTGTTGACCGCTTGTGAAACCTCAGAATCAAACTAAAGTCAAATTGTATATAAATCTTAATTTTACTTTTATGACATTTGTCCAAAGTTTAAATGATAATAAACTAGTAAAATAATTATAAAATCTCGAAACAAAATAAATTAAACGTAAGGAAAACCATAAAACCTAAGTTTCAGGAATTGACTAAAACGAGTAATTAAAATTATTTATTACATTCGATGGTATCAAAAACACCAATTGAACAATAAGTAATAAAATCAATAAATTGTCGTTTTTTTGCCACTTAGACCTTTAATGGGTCCGCCATCTTTTGCTGGACACTTTGATGCAATAAACCTGAATGCACGCCGGGAGCAGATTTCTTTTATGCTAACAATGTCTACGAAGCTTCCTTTCTTCTTGAATAATAAATAAAGGTAGTTAAAAATTCTTTTCTTATTAATTATGTTACAAGATATTTGTTATTTATGTAGTGTAATAACTTTATTTTATTATAGTTAATTATAGAGTTTTATATAAAACAAATGAAGGCATTGAAGCCAAGTCAAAATAGTTTTAATTATATTTTCGCTAAGTACAAGTAATATTTGATTATTACAGTTAAAGCTCTCTACATAAATTAAAATTCTGCGATGTTTTCATATGACCATATTAAGTAACTATTTGTGCTCCATATCTTTAGAAAACTGCGTCAGAAGAAATTAATTTAACTAAATAAAAATTCACGATATAGTCCGCACCTTACTTCACCTTGGCCTACTTCTCTTAATTAAGATGTCTGAGCTTTGAACGCATTTAAGTCGTTACTTTCTAAGTTAACATTGTCTGCTCATGCATTTGCTTATCTATTGCAATTTACTTCATACAATGGTTTATATAATTTAAAAGATTTTCTGTTTAATTATTATTAGTATTCGTTCTTATTCGACTAATATTAATCGTGCTATGGTTAGTTTATATTTCCATGTGACTAACGTCAGACATGTGACTACTTTGGTAGGTAGGTAAAGAGTTTTGTTAAAGTGATATTGCTTAATATGTAAATCGTTTTGTTAACAATCTTTGTACAATCTCCACTTTTGTTGATTCATATAGATCTTTCTTCGTAATACGTAATACTCTGGAATATAAAAATCTTTTACGTGAAATATAAGTATTATAAAATGGATATTTCTCATGACTCATTTAAAATGTTACTTAAATATCAACACAAAAACAAACTTGTGTCGGTTACAACTTTTTTTTCGTTTACGACTGCTCGCCGAAGTTACGTGAAAAACCTTTACATAAGTAAACCTTAAAAGTGTTTACCATTTTTCATTTCCCGATGCTATTACGTGGCTGTGAATATGAAAATTTTGTGCAGACTGGAAGACTTAAAAAAACCTTTCCATATTTCAATTTTCAGATTGAGAAATGTTAATGCCCTTTACACCATGTTTATACCTAGAAATGTACTAAGAAAATTCACCTGCTTTAGACATTTTCTATTAACTTTCCCTTCGGTATGTTTGTATGATTTTTAATGATTATTATAATTTTATCAGATTAGAACTGATGAGTGTCATTCGTTCTGTTGTGTGTAGGTGGAGATGCTGTATCAGCGCTACTTCTTGCGCATGAACCAGACCAACATAACACACCTGCTGGGACTGCTCCTCACGGTCACCATGGCACTGATGGTGGTGCAAATACAGTCCCTACTCACCGCTGAGAGCTACTTCAGAGACATCTTGACACCACCAAACTCTACTACGATATATACAAATGAACAACACAAGTAAGTTGTTTTACTATTAATAAAGTAAACATGACCGGATATATATTTTATATACGTTTATACACCAAAACAACTAACTTAATTATTGATGATTTATATCACATACTGTAATCTATATTTGTTTCAGGCCAGATCCTCAGAGGGACGTATACCTTACCCTTGACGACTTGTACTACGCACGAGACCGCATCGCCCACATTATCTGCGTCATCGTGCTGGCGATTGCCTCCCTCATCTATGGCTGTAAGTACTCACTAGCGTTTCCCCTTAATATATAACTTGTGGACCTTCAAGCGTAGAGTGAACAGGCACTTTACAAATTAGCTCCCAAAATCTTTCTACCTCATCACCATTTACCATCAGATATCAGATGGGATCGCGGTCAAACTCTATTCATTGTAGACCAACACTGCAAATATTTAACTCAAAGTTTACATAAGGTTATCGTTTCCATTACTTAAGCATTCTATAATATCATCAAAATCATATCAAAACTATAACTTTAACTGTTAACTTAGTAGTCTATATACAAGGTTTTAGATGTTGAACATAGAATTAACTTTAGTGTCAAAAGTTTTACTAAGATAAGAAATGTTGTAGCATTAATTAAATAATCATATTATAGCAATTTTGTGTAGTGGACGATTCACTTTGAAGTAAACAGTTCGGTAAATTGTAATAGTGTGTTGATTACCAGGCCTCATCGCTTGCCTTAGCCGGCCGGCGATGAACGAAATATATCTGCTCACCATATCCTACGTCGTCTTGGGCACATTTTTCCTTATTGAACTGGCACTTACTGGGACCCTGGTTTATAGGTACGTATTGAAATTTATTTTTAAAATCATTGTTAATATTACAATTATCATTCTGCATTTCTTATAATATTAATTTAATAGTTAATTTTGTAACCCCTTCTTTGGTATTACAGTACGTGTTGGTGTAATTGTAAAGATGTAAATTATAGACTATTCCAGAATCAGTTTGATTTAAAACAATTCTTTAAATTGCTAAGATATTTGTTTAGTATAAAAATATTATGTTCTTACTAAAGCTAGTTTGTGACACCTAACTACTCCAACTTGGAACAATGCTCGCCGCAAGCCAAAGTTGTATTTGTTAATTCCCCTGTTGTATACGGTTACTTGAGTTTTCGCAACTTTCGCATCCATAAGCACTCGCTTTGACAACTTTTCACTCCGATCTCTGTAGTGATTTAATGTTTCAATTTGTTGTATCATAACATTTAACATGGTTATACACAATTCGCTCCTTCTCTATTTTATTGAAACTCCGAAGCTTTGTACTACGTGTTTGAAAGAAAAACAATAACATTTCGTAACCGTACTTATTATTCGATGTCAGATTATACAAGTTGTGACTCGACCGAGAGGCTCGAAGCTTACCCAAGTTCTTAACCTTGCAAGGCCCAATGCGGGTTAATTGACTTTGCACATATCTTTGAATTTTTTCATAGATATGTGCAGGTTGCATTTCGATGTTTTTTCCTTCACCGTAAATGGCTTGGATGGAACCTGGACGTGTAGATTTTGGTCCGTTTCGGTCAAGGGTTTGCAGCTGCCCCACTGATGCTCAGTGTTATTGATCTTTAATGTAATTTAAATAGATATGTGATGAGATCAAAAGATAAAATTGTATTCGAGTTACTGTGATATCAAAATACGCTTCGCTGAGCATATACATATTTCTTTCTTACGATAAAATTGTAGAGATATAGAATTTTATTTTGACATATAATATTTATTTTACTGTATCCTTGTTATAATTTTCCTCAGCTGTTATGGTTTAGATAATACTAGATTTATTTAGTTTTATTAAATTAACATTTGAAGTTGATTTGTGCTGTAAATTTTAATGCTAAAATGCAAATAACATGAAAAATAATGTTAACGCTGCTTTTGTTTTAGGTTTTTATATCATGAACTTTATCGGGTGTCCTCAGCATACCCTACTAATATTAATACCTAAAAAATAACTTTAAAAATAAACTTGAATAAGTAAGAGTCCAGAGGAGCGCGATATTTTTCTCGCATAGAATTCAATCAATAAATCTCTCACAAACTGCTAGTTCCTCGCTAATCCATGTTGGAGCTTATTTGAATGTGTTAACAATATGTTCGGTGACAGATCGTTGAGTGTGAGCTGTGGCGTTTGCGTTCTGTTCATCTACGTGACGTATGCCACGCTGCCGGTGCGCCTGCACGAGGCCGCCATCGCAGGTTTCTGCCTCGCAGCCATCAACATCATCGCACAGCTCATACTCTTCGAAGCTACGAAAACTCAGGTACATTATATAAATTTGTTTTCCTTACAATAAATAGCTGGTGATATAAAATATTTTTGCAAAATAAGCTACTTATTTTAAGTTTACGAATTTACGAGCTTATATCGTCATTATGCTATGGTTATTAATTTAGTAAGTAACGATCTGTTTTGGTACAGATCTTTTGCAACGTGCTCGCTTTGGTGATCAGCAACATTGCGGGAATCATGACTCACTACCCGCGGGAGCTTGCCCAGCGAAGGGCGTTCCTGGAGACCCGCGACTGCGTCGAGGCCCGCCTCGTCACACAGCGCGAAAACCAACAACAGGTAAGGATTAGCTTACTGCCGTATACAGGGGTCAATGGTTCACTAAGGGAGACCATCAGTGAACATTTATCTTACTCAGCCAACACTTAACGTATATAAATATGTTTGTTATCGGATCTGAGATTCATTGATCATAAGATTTGCTCCGTATAAAGTAATATTCAGTTCAGTACTTTATGTCGAAGTATTAATACAGATAATCCGCTGTTCAAACTACTTAGCACTTCAAAGGGGAAATATCAACATGAAATTTATTTGGCCTCTTAGATATTAAATCGATTAAGTATTACCACGAAGGGTATGAACAAATGTGATATTCGGAAATTGAAAATTGTACTATGATTATTGTTTAAGAAATGTAATATGCATTTCTGAATTTGGTGAAATCGTATCGCCAGTAACATTATTGATTATGGATTTGCTATAGCAAGAGATTAAGAATCTCTAGCTATTTATGGAAATATTTCTTTCAAGGAAATTCGCTATCGATTCTTTGCGACAATTAACAACCCCGTTGAACCTTTACGAGAAAAGGAAAAAAAAATTATAATAAAACATTTCTTATGCTTTAAAAATTGTAATATGAACTTATTAATATCACATACGGAACCAATTTAATATAGACAAATAATAATTAGCAACAGGGTCGTACCCGTAACTTCAAACATACTCGTATCTCTGTGTTAACTAGTTGTGTGACAAGTTTAAGTCAAACATTAAACTTAATTTTCCATTTACAGTTTGGTTTGACAGTGCAAAGTGGATGGATTATTTTACAATTTATTCTCAAGAGTATAAAACGTACAATATATCGATAGTTATTTAGTCAGTTTTAACTAATCAAACAAAGTACGTTTAATTATTTTTTTTTATAAATTATAATAACATGTTTTTAACCATCAAACATTATACATTTGGTTCTCTCTGTAAATAGTTGCCAGTAATATTTTGCCGTAGTCGTCCTCGTCGAATGATATGAAATAAATTCTGAATCCTGTGTCAGTACAATAAAAATAAAACCAAAAATTAAAAAGCTGGAATTGCATGCAACGGAAATAGAAGACTCTAAACAATGTGGCTACGTTCCGTTCGTTCCCTACGTTGACAAAAATAAGAGAGAAAAACAATGACGCCTATACGATACACGAGGCGGCAGTGTCCAGTGGCCGAAACGTAGCAACGAGAAAATTAACGCGCACAACTCACCAATTATTTGCCGGCGCAACGTACGAGTACGTTGTAATTACGTGAAATCACATTTTATAGTAACTTGTTGCCCGCGACTTTGTCCGCCTTGAGTAATGACTAAGAACATTTTATAGCCTTTAATCGTATAATATGCCTTATGAGAAACAATTTGTTGTAAACGCTGGATCTATTTCCAAAGAACTGAATCGAGTTGAGTGTTTTATAATATAAAGCTCTAAATAAATTTATTTAGCTCTAACATTAATATAACTATTGAGGTTTTGTTTCTAACGTAACAAAATATTCAATAATAATTCAGTATAAAAGATGTAAGTTAACCCGGTAATGGATGTATTCAATAAGAAACTCCTTACGTATTGATAAATGTGGATAAATGTGTTGTTTTTTCTGTAACATAATCCCGAGTCTTTGTTGGTGTTCATTACAGCGGGCAAAGTGGCATCATTATCACACGTCACGTATCACTCATCCCGTGACGTGCATCGCTAATCCATGGACCCGCACACCGGAATTAACATCCGAAAATCTAATAAATTATTATGCTAACAAAGATAGCATTGTACTGCGAATCAGACCTACTGTTCTATTTTTAACATTGCTATAATTATATCGTTACAATGTAGTCATATTAATCTTTTTGATATAACTACAATAATAATATGACTCACAAGTATGACCATGACCCAGAGAGCAAGACAGAGATTACGTTCCTCCATTTTGTGCGATTCTTACAAATTACTCTCACTTTTTCCTCAAACGTTACATTATGCTTGCACGCCTGCCCTTTAGTTCATTATTATCTTGTTTCGCATTCTAATAATTAGCAAAATCAAAAAGATTCTAATGGTGTAAAATAACGTATTTTTTTAACTCTTATTTTATTTTCTCTTTTAACCTTGGTCTGTTATTTCAGTTGTAAACGGCATTATTTATCGAAGCCTACAGAATGGTAACGAATGCGAGTGCTCGTGACGGGTTGGGTCGTCATTTGACTAGATATCCCGTCAATATCGATGTGCTAACATTATGAATTCCATTTGTCTTGTGTTTGCAATAATATAGCGCTGTATTTTGACCATCGTATTATTGACATTTTCAATTACTTATATAATAAGTTTTATTTTATTTTAATGAACATAAATCTTACAAACAAGTACTTATTCTATAAAAATGTGACAAATTGTCCACTTTTTATTTTATTTAAAACTATCATTACAATTAAATGTCATAACAACAATCAATTACTTTTTATCGCAAATAACACAATAATTAAATAAAATATCCATATATTGCAAAAACAAATGAGAGAATTTCATTTAGGTACAATATTTGTACTACATATTTAATGATGCCGTTTTTTCCACAAACTAATCTTTAAAAAATATAAGCCAGAAATGAGAACATATTTGTTGAGTTTTACGATTTCCATATGAAGTGAGTTGACTAGCTTATAATTAAACTTGTCGACGGTTTTTGCAACGTGCTTTAACTTCGTTTTAAAATGTCATTAAAATACTGGTCTCCTAATTGACTTATATTCACACACACACACACACACACACACACACACACACACACTTATATCATTTCCTGACAATTTACGCTAGCGATTATATTTAGTATTAATATATTCACGACTCTATTTTTATATGCCTTTGAAATATCTTTAGATATTTCAGATTCTTAAGAAAGTCACAATGACAGCAAAACCATATGGGTATATTTGTTTTGGCAAAGTCAAAGAAATAACGAGCTTTGTTTGTTCTCAATAATATGTATTTAGAGATATGATCAACATAATATATAATTAGCTAATGCAAACATTAAAATATAAAAAGAAAACTCTATATTTTGTATTATTCTTAAAAGTTATTTAACAAAACAGTTGAAATTATTTAACATACTGAAATGTGTAATCGTTACCAGATACTAGGTTCAGAAAATCATTAAGCAGATTTTCGTAGCTTAAAACGATTAAAAGAAAAATATCGATAGTGACATTAATGTGTTTGTTGCAGGAACGTCTTTTGCTGTCTGTACTACCGCGACATGTTGCAATGGAGATGAAAGCGGACATCGCTAACCAACCAAGGCAGGAACAATTCCACAAGATCTACATACAACGCTACGAGAATGTCAGGTCAGCACGCACGAATATATGAATTAGTTTCATTCTATTTTGTGTTCATAGGAAACAAATAGTAACATATTAAGAAGTAAAGAAATATACATAAGTATCAAATGGAATTGAACCGTAAAATGAATTACAATAAAACTGTCTGTAGAATTCAATACTGTGCAAGATGCATTCCTTCTAAAACGTTTTGTGAAATATATCGCTAACACGATTTCTTTCGAACTCACTGATCCGAGTTATATGGCAAGTTGAAGATACTACTCTGGAAATAAAACAGCTAGTTCTGCCCAATTTTACAACAATATTTTATCTGAAATTGATATTTATTGGTTTTTATTTTTATAAATGTTCTTTCTCAAGTAGATGTTTCGTCGCTCAATTAGATGTTTTAAAGTTAAATATAAAATTAAATACAATCACTGGCTACAATACAATAAGAGTTAGTATAATTTATAACCGATTCTAACTATAGAAATAATTATAAACAACTAAAGCCATCAATAAACCCGATCTAGTCGTGATACAAACACAATTTGTTAAGCTATTTAGAAGAAATTAGATTAATTAGTTCTTCATGAATCAACAAATAGTATTATATAAAATATTTTGTTACGGTAATAGTATCTAGCTGTATTATAGCTATGTGTAGGTAAAATTGAGTAAACGCTTCAAATATTCGCGAAAGTTGGTATTTGGTAAGCGCGCGATTGTTCGCCGAGGCGTAACACGTCGCAAAGCTAGCTCGTTATCAGTGCGCGAAACAGTTTAAGCGCCGCCGATATTGCGTTCCATCCCAGAGAACACTCCAACTTACAAACGGCAATTATATACTTTGATATGTTATACATTCGCCACATTTTCCCGATAGAATTGAGAAATAGGACAGCGAAAAATGAAATACCTTTGAAAATAAAACACGTATAATTTCCCTTCACTTTACTGAGATTTAATTTACAACTAGCGACATCTAACTTCATAAGCCAGATAGTAGAGTGTTGGTTCATATTTATTGCACTATCGTAAGTAAATTGATATAAATAAAGGTATGATTAATTTAAGAATTTGTTGTGACTTATTGAAATATTGATATAAGACTTGGCGTCGCCGCAAATGAAATTTTCCACATTACGTCGCCATTATTCCGATGAAAGTGTGCACGTATTCGTAATGTAGATAACAAAATGTTATTGTTAAAATATTGTTTATTAGTATTGTTTATAAACATAATTAACAATACAAGTGCGCAGCTTTGCCCAACGACATTGTTTACTTGCATTTGCTTTAAAGTCCATTAATTACAGTACCAATTATGTCTGTTGTTGTGATGGAAAATAACTCCAGACAAAACAACTTCAATGTTTGTTATCGTTCCTTGGCATTTCTGGAACTTTCTTATTTAAGTTAAACATGCAATGTACATATGCTCAATGTACTTTATATGTTTTTATATTTGTTGATTGTTATGTAGATATAACTTGCGAACCATTACGTCGCAGTATCGTGTTGAAAAAGCTTATATTTTATACAGACCTAATCTAGATCATCATCAATGTCAATCATCTGTTAGCACAGTACTACAGTGGGGGGAATTAGTGAGGGCTGCCTTGCACAATACTTGTCATGTTAGTCATGTTCATAAAACTACGCTTCTTTTGTCTACGCCTTATATTTTCCTTAAACTAGTTTACTTGCTCGTACATGTTAGAATTTTTAAGTTTAAAAGTTCAACTAGACAAACTGTGGGTCTAACACGAATGTTTGTGAGAAAAGCCTTCCTATCGACATCGTTAATTATGTCAAAATTAGTGTGAAATCTTTGGTGTACTTTATACCCTCTAGAGGCGCTGCACAAATGTTTTAAATGACTTTGACTTCGATGACTTGATGATTATGCATTACGTATAGTATGAAAAGATAAAATTATTGTTCTATATCTCATTGTGTTATATCTTACAGGGCCAAAAAATAATTTATGTAATTTTATAGCATCCTGTTCGCTGACATCTGCGGCTTCACCTCGCTATCGGACCAGTGCACCGCCGAGGAGTTGGTGCGACTGCTTAATGAGCTC
>NW_013530472.1:316787-356470 GCF_000836235.2 Papilio xuthus
TTCGCCCGGTCAGTGCTCACTTTTAATTATATTATACTAGTCGAGTATTCTATATTTCATTAAAATGTTACATTTACTTTTACTAACTCTAACAAATGTAAAAGCTTTTGAGAATAGACGTTTGTATTATTGATATTTTCTCAGTTGTTGCGTAAATGTGATAAAAATATACAAGAATTGTTTCAAAGTAATGAAATGTATCAAATTATTATATTTAAACTCTTACGAGATCACTGTACTGATAACATGTATTTCCCATTAATTATAATATTGTTGATATTCAGTGAAAGCCATAATTCAAGTTAATAAAAACATTCTTAACTGAATAATAACAACGAAGACATTGTACTTGCTTATATAAATATAAATAAGATAACAGCAATCAGAACATAAAGGAAAAGTTTACCCAGCTTGCCCTTTTGCACTAATACATCTACTTACAAATATGAACTGATTAATACATACCTAGTAGGTGCTCAGATGACTTTTAATATCATCATCATCACTTCACTAAATGTACCCTAAGTCAAGAGTGACTAGGTCATAGTCAACCTAGTAGCCTAGTGGAGTTTGCTTGACCTCAAACATCTGTGAAATTCTTCGCAGATATGTGCAGGTTGCATCACCGTAAGAACATCGGATAAATGTTCATATGTAAATCGAATATTGTCAAGCACAGTGGTACATGGCGGGATTCGAACCCAGGATCTGCAGATTGCATGTCAAGTGCTTAGCCCTTGAGCCACCGACGCTCTTATGAATTTTAATACGACTTACAACATTTTTAATATTCGCCACAATGTATACTTAGGTTAATATTTCCTTAAATATCTTCCATTAGGATTGGTCTTATATTTAATACTATATTTTGTTTAGGGATCTGCGAAATCTTGTACATGTAAATAAATAACCACTAGATAAGATAAGAAGGGTGAACCTTGTGTTTAAATAAGGTTACGTCGAGATATATGGCGCCGTAAAATGAAAAGGGATAAAGACATTAAAGCTACTTTTAATATAATAATATATTGTGTAACTCGAGCATTATACTTGGGATGGTGTAGTCTATTTTGATAGAAATAAGAAATTATAACTATCCATCTAAATAATTTTATTTTTCTGAGGCTGATTACAACTTATTAATAACATATACATCTGTATCATCAATTTAAACACTAAAACTTTCCAGAATAAATCCATAGACAACAGATAACATTTTTAGCCATTTAAATGAGTAAATGTAATTACGACTCGACCTCGACTATTCTATACTATTTAGGTTAGTTTAAATTTTTGTAAGCAATGAATTTGTAAAAGGCTTTTATATGGGTATTAAATCCAGACGTTTGTAATTAGTGTTAGCTTTAGTTTGAGAAACCTACACTAAGGGAAGATTTCAGAGGCCATTAAATATCTTTATGGATGCAATGTTACTAAATAAATGACTAATACTATAGTTAAAAGAGAATGTCCAGGATATAGAGTGATACACTTGAAAAGCAATTTGTTAGCAAACAACAGCACAACTAATAGTGTCACAGTATAAAGAAGTAGGGATGAATGTAAATAAGATTCAAACCTAAGCAAAGAACGGATAAAATCGGTATAAACAAAATAAATATGTATGCGGAGAAAAAAAGGTGAACGAAAATAAAATGGAATAAGGGTAACCAGAAGGTAGATATATTTATGACATATTGGAATGCGATTTTGAAAATGTTGTTTATACAAATGATTATGTTAAAACAGCGTATGGCCTGGCCTTATCTAGTCTAACAAAGATCTAACGCTGACTGCAAATATTCCGTCGAATGTTCGAATACATTTTATTTATTAGTCTGTACGTATTTTTTATCAGTTATACGAAAGGCATATATTTTTTATGCTCATTGTTCATGTTATTATTATGTAATAACTAGAATCCGCTATTTGTCTTTACATTTTACTTATTTCCATTCCCTAGAGTTATTTGTCTAAAAGATTTTGCTTTGTAAATTATTGAAAATCATATTTATATACAAAAGCATATATGTACTTTATGTAATTGGTAGACATGCCACGAGAGAATAAAAGGGAGTTTGAAAGGTCGGGTCGAGTGATTAAATTACTCACTAGTAGCTAGGACGTTATTTTTTTTTCATTTCGCTCCCTTGTGACTTAGTCGGTCTCATAGCATCTAATACAGTGCCGTTGAAAATTGTATATTCCCTAGCAATTATTACTCCTAATATCAAATATTACAAATAAAAAATTAGCAGACATACGGTTTTCAGATTTTCTTTTGATCTTGGTATGCTAGTTTTGTGTCTGGTAGCGATTTATTGAAGATTTTTTCCAATTTATAAATTTGTGTGGTTAAATCGTGCAACAAAATAAATAATCAAAGAGCATTTGTTGTGGTTTTTTGCGACTGATTTGTATAATCTATGAATGTGAGAATGGAGTTGCTTTTTTATTTATTTCTACGTATTAGCGGTACAGAAAATATACATTACATAAAGAGTATTTTGGGCGAGCGTGTTGGAGGACATCGTCGTTTCTGATGAATAGTCTTTTAAATCATCTCTCTCATTGTAGTAAGATTTCAATTAATTTACCTTCCGACATGTTTATTCATGGTATTGTGCTCTTTCCTTAAAGCAACCTTTTCAATTCTCTTTATTTATCGACATCAGAATACGCGCTACGAACAAAATAAAAAGTATTCTCCTGTTACAAATATTAAATTAATAAAGAATAAAAGATTTCTAATATTGTTTCGCTTATTTTTTTATGTTACCGCTTTAAAGTCATTGAACATTTGTTATATTTTCCGTTTTAATATTTTCATATTATACATATAATGATAATTTTTAAACAATTGTGAGTCAAAAATAAAAATAAAAATGTCTTCAAATTGAACGGCCAATGAAAACGCAGAAAATTTCGGTAACACGTAATAATAATTTTAACATTAAAAAGGGAACGTAATAAGAGTCCACCCGTCTACACGCAGACAATTTATAAAGGTGGCTGTGAGAGTTCTCCGTCCCCACGGACCGGCTCATCTCATTATTTATTCACGGCGTTAATAAATCTATAAAACTCGTTACAGTACGCATTACCTATAAAACAAAGCATTTTATAACGCAACGCTCGTAATAATGTTATTGGAACGGCTTTCAAAATGATTTTAGCAATGCGCTTCTCGTCTAACAATACACTATACGTTACCCTCTATAAAATATATTTAAACAAATTATATTTTAACTTTAAATAATTATAGAATTTTATATTATACAGTGTTAAGAATTCAATATTATTTAAATTATTTGAAAACCGCTTGAAACTTACAAGATTGTAAAACAAACATAATCCTGGTTTAGCTTAGCATTCATCAGAATTATAGATCCAGATTTGAAAGTTAACCACCAAATCCGCGGTGGTTCCCATCACAGAGTTAGTTTGATACGATGTTCGTAAGTCAAAGTTTATTTAACTTTAAAGCAACTTCTTTAGTTTATCTGATAACTAACCACCTTATTAAATTGCATAAAATGCTTTTAGTTTTAACAGAATTAGTTGTTTCGAAACCGGGTTTTATTTATTATTTCATTATCATCATTTAAAATTGTAATTTTATAATAAAATAAAATGGATTCGTGTTTTTTTAACAGTGTTAATTAATAAATGATGGCTTCAAACACACCAACACCAACTAAACATCATTTTATTTAAATATGAATACTTCAAATGTCTTCAAACAAGCCGATTCGGTATCATGACTCAATGAACTTACATTATTATTCAGATTATTGTCCAATAAAATCACAAAGGTATAGGATTTTATAGAAGCTGTTTAGATGTTTATTAACTATCGCCAATTACATCGTCCGGTTGGAATTCAAACCAACCGATATAACTAGTGCCTTATCCGTTATGCCAAAGCATCTTGGTTCCCATCGCGATTTGTGCAGTTGTTTTGGAATTACTCATGATCTAATATTTATATGATTATTTATAAATGCAGTTTTGACCGGTTGGCTGCTGAACACCACTGCCTACGCATCAAACTCCTCGGCGACTGCTACTACTGCGTTTCGGGATTGCCGGAGGCGCGCGACGACCACGCCAAGTGCTGCGTCGAAATGGGCCTCGACATGATTGATGCCATTGCGTGAGTCTTACAATCATATAACTCTTTTCTCATCTCATTTGTTCTCACTACATTACCTTCCTGATACTTTATCCCTACAGAGGGTCGGTATAGTATGTACTACTCTTCCATACATCTGCATCAGCCCTTATATCTAAATTCACTTACTTCATATGCGTATCCTCTTTCAAACAATCCGTCTTTTGGTCTTTCTTTTGTTCTTGCTCGTTTACTTATTTTTTACCTGCCTACCTTTCCCATTGGATCCCAAATGACCTCACTTAATTAGGTATTTTTGAATTTCTTCAATCTTTTTCTTAATTGCCATCTCAGTAGTCTTTCCTGCTGCCCTTTCTCGCAGGTGTCCTTCACCTTAGGTCTATCAATGTGTGACTCCACATATCTAAGTTACAGTATATTTCTACCATTTTTAGTTCTCAATAAAATGATACTGTTACGTCATTTTTTTGGATCAAATAAAAAGTACACCGTAATAAAATGTTAAATGTCAAATCTTAAGTGCAAAGTGGGGTCATTCGTATTCGAAAAGTAAATCTATTGAAAACGTACATTCTTCGTAGAGAAAGAACGTTATAAATAGAGCTGTGACTATTTATCAATAACAAAATGTGTAGAAGTTGGTAATGATCAGAGTGATACAAGTAGAAGTTTATTTATAAAACTTTACAACTCAAATCTAGGTATTGATTATATCCACAAACTACGTAGTTACTTTGTTTAAACATATTACGTACCATTGAGTTTCGAATGACGTGACACTTGTATTATTATATATTGTTATTCCTTTATTTCTATTTATAATAACACAACTTATCGTCAGTAGAGTTTTACAGTAAATAATAAGCCGTCTAAGCTTGGTAACAAGGATTTTACTCCAACTGACAATTTTGTTGAAATCATTTACGAGTATTTTACTGAAACGCCGCCTAATGCAGTCCTTTGTACTGGTAATTACATTCCGAACCGGTAAAAGCCTGCGTAAATGCAAGCTTGCAACGGAACATCATTCTTCAATATCCTCCATTCCATGGACAGTTCTAACAAAGCTAACATTTGAATTTATCTTAAATTGTTTGAAATCTGTAACTTCAATTAAATCCGTGCTAATTTTATTTTCTGGCTCGATATTCCTATTCACAAATACGAAGTGCACGTTTCAAAAAGTTTTAAATGGCAGTTTGACATTTTAACGAACACTACCGTACAATTCACGAACCAAACTGAAACAAAACAATGCAGGATTGTGACTTGTTAACATTTCAATTTAATGATCAAAATACACATAGTTTGCTTTGATTAGTTCTATTACATTTTTCGTCTGACCTGATCTTTTGGTCTAGAAAGGAACCCGTATAATATTGGCTTTTGTCGTTCTAAAATATCTTAATTTATGGAATTTGTGTAATTTTCTAAGTTTATTTATAAGGTTCTGTTTGGCTTATGCAGTCTGGTCCGCGAAGTAACCGGTGTGAACGTAAACATGCGCGTGGGGATCCACACTGGGCGAGTGCACTGCGTCGTGCTGGGTCTCCGCAAATGGCAGTTCGACGTCTGGTCCAATGACGTCACCCTCGCCAACTACATGGAGAGTGGCGGCCTCGCTGGGTAAGATAACATTTGTATACCACTTGTGGATCATTCATATATATAATATGTGAGCCTTTCATTTCACTGGTAACATCATATATTTGCTGTCTTTAAAAAGCTTATATTACATATGCGGTACGTGTACAGACGAGTGCACATCACTCGCGAGACCCTGCAGTGCCTCGGTGATGACTACCGAGTGGAGCCAGGCAACGGCGACCAGAGGAACGCCTACCTTAAGGACCACAACATCGAGACCTTCCTCATCGTACCTGACGATACCAGCCGAGTTGTAAGTTCTTTTATTACACGTCTGACGAGGCGCTAAAATGTGGGGAGTATTTTCTTCACGCTTCACGCGTTCTATGTGGTCACGGTATTAAATATAATACAACAACTTTATTAAATTACTGTTATTAAAATTTATTTACATTAATTATGAATATAAAAATATATATATTTATCTTTATCAATACACACGAATGAATAAGTTACTAAAGTTATGGAAAACATGACAGCTGTATCAGCAATGTTTATGATTTTAGAAAAAGCAAAAATCCTGGCAATAAAGTTAAAACCCTTTGCTTCGCAGAATTTACTATGAAGGCTCATTTTACGAGAAAATAATATATACTTTATTTCTGAATACACAAGTACTTCTGAAATATTATTTTAAAGAAATTCTAGTTGTGAAAAGGCCCTGCGAGTGTGTATGTTAAGGGATAGAATGATTTGAACGGCCTAATGTTTTGTTTTAGGACACGAAACCAGCGCAGCCGTCGGCCGCCAACGGCAATGTGTCGAAGGAAATGCGCGTCATGGGACACGGATCGCAACATGGGAAGCATTCATCTAAGTTAGTACATTGTATAATATTGTATACTATATTATCATCAAGAAATTATGCGAAACTTCCTTTAGATTTCATGGTGCGAAAGATTTAGGAAGTACAATAGATCTATCAATCTAGCTGAAAGTTGATAAAAAAAAACAAAAAAAATATATATATGTATATTTAAAATACAAAATACAACTGCAATTTCTGACCGACAACTAACTAACTGTCTGTTTTTATTTATATTTTTAGTTAAACCTAATTTCTTTTTTAAGCACGCTAGTTTGAAATTAAAACAAACACTCAATATACTTTTCTAAACAAAGCCGTGGGCTTTATCTAGTAACAAATAATTTATTCGATAAACAAATCCCGTTCATTCGCTCCAGGACAACGGTTCGTTTGTCTTTATTACCTAAAGACGCGTAACATTTAACTTGGCTAAAACAATTTGTCTTGAGTCGTTATGTTAACGTGTAAATCGTTCGATCGTTTAGTAATTGCTGTTGTAAAATCTAATTTACTTCATTTTATAATTAACGTAATCCTTATTAAACTCAATAAAATTTATTTTACTTATTTTAAACGAAATTGTTTGTTTTAAGATGAAAATACAAGAGAATATGTTTCCCGACATAGTATTTTACTCTATTCTGTACGTTGTTAGAAAACCGAAGGTCATAAAGTTAATCTAGTTATAAATTGTATGCTACTATACAAAATACGTGTTGGTTTTCTTTTACGTTTCAAATAAGAAATGAAGATAAAAGTAAATAATGGAAAAGTTATAAAGTCAACTTCAAATTAATTTACTTTTCGCTCCTCTCTCCTACGTCCTGTTTTTATTTTTTAAGACAGCGAGCTCGGTCAGAGTGCACAGGGCACGCAACTTTTCAATTTCAATTAAGTTGAGATCTTTCCCTTGCGGCCATTTCTTATATCTTTCTTTTCGGTAGAGTCGGGCTAAGAAAGGAAGGAAATTCGGGAGAAATGTTAGCACGACTCGATATTGTAGTTTTAAGATCCCACGTTCAAATACTGTGAAAATGTCGACGACATTTCCCACCAATAAGTTTCAACGTCGCCACAATCACACAGAACGGAGTGGCGCGATATTAAACTGAAGTTACTACTGCGACCCTGTGATATACTATTTAAGCAGTTTCTGTCTGAGAAAACTAAATAGTTATTCAACATAAATCGCGCGACATGACGTTCGCTATAATAGTCATCAATGGTGTTACCCAAACGATTATCAAGAAATTATGTTAAATTAAGGTTTTTTTTTAACTAAATTGTTTGGATATATGGACTTTTAATTATAAAAACTCAACCTGTAAAACGCTCCATAAACATTATTCAAATCTCTAAAATTGCATTTGCAGAATTTTATAAGATTTATTTTTATTAACATTTCGAATAGGGTTGATACAAACAATGAAAATAAGAAACCCGAGGACGAAGTGAACGAGTACCTGATGAAAGCGATCGACGCGCGATCCATCGACCGTCTGCGCGCCGAGCACTGCCAGCCGTTCACTCTCATCTTCCGGGACGGGAACTTAGAATGCAAGGTAAACTTTTTCACATGCACACTCAGTGGCTACTACACTTCATACTAATTATATCGGGCCCCATATGAGTGACAGTCATTACAGATCTTATCAAGAACTACTCCGACACTATTAATCCTATAACATATAATTAATTGTAAAGCCGAGAAAGGCTCTTCAATACTGCAAGTGTAAGATAATATGTGATGCTCATGGACTACGGATAAGTGGAATATCCGATGAAGATAGATGTAGACCGTTACTTACAAGAACATTTTAATGTACCTTCGTCGTTGAGTTTTATACGTACTCCTGTAAACGGTAGAATGCGCAAATCAATCAATAACATAACATCTTCAATAACAAGATCGTGCTCAGTGAGATGAATTTCCTTACAGTACACCAATGAACCCGACCGAATGCTGAAGGTATATTTCATATGTACCGTCGTTGTCTACATCGCAATTGTCATCATTCAACTATTTATCTTCGGCATGTAAGTTATCCTACATATTATAAATGTTATTTTGCACAAATTTTCTGATTTCCAGCAAATACCTGGCTAATTTCTTTATAACTTGCGTTGATTTTGTCCCCCTAGTGCTATCGACTGTTTTAGATGTAATATCATAACATGAAATGCAATAATATGTTATTAACAGATTAAAATCAAAGAACTGCATCTTTTCTTGCAGCACTCCTATCGTTATTACGACTATCGCAACCGGCTGCATCATCGTTCTCTGCTGCACCTACGTCATCCTTTGCATTGATTTTAAAGTAAGACCTTAGATTACTAGCCAACATAAATTTAAATTTAATACCTAAGAACTATATCGTTCTATCCTAAATAGAAGACAAAGCTATAAATTTTCAAACAACAAAATACCATATTTGAACAAAAGTGTATTTTTAAATTTAGCCTTACGTAATACTGCTGTAAATTTATATAAATTTTTCTCGGCAAAAACAAACGTTAGTGGCAGACAGCGTCTGCATTTCACATCCCAAACGATATGGAAATGACAGATCCTGTCTCTCGTTAATGTATTTCCATTTTATTATGAATCCAATTTTTCAAATAAATGTTGCGTATTTACTTGAAAACCAATGGCACAGGTATCATCGAGACAATCTTTGCAATTGACGTAAATGTTATAGTGTACCAGTCCCCGCACGAAGGAAGCCTCGCGCCGCATCCACAGCAACCGGACCTTAGCCCAACTGATATCCTTCCTGATTGTCAGCACCGTTGTCATGCAGATTCAAGTTATCATGGTGAGTTATTACTTTTATGTGTCGTCATATCTTTAGTCTACTTATAGTTTATCTATGCATGTCCACCAACAAATTTGTTTAACTGATGAAACCTCGAATATACGAGTAAATAATAAAAAAATCTATGGTCTCCATATCCTATAGCCCTAAGACATTCCGAGGAAGTACTTAAATCTAGCACCATGTCTTCTTAATTTTCAGGCGATGGACGCGAGCATTCGCTACAACGTTCAGGTGTACACGCCGCGGGAAGATTATTGCACCCATGACCTTAATGAGGTGATTAATTATTGTCTGTAAAATTTACTGGTTATTTTATAATCAGTTACAATATCAATTTAAAATATTTGTTGTCTTCTGTTTATAGTACTACCTACAGTTGACTCTGATAGCGATGTTCGTGTGCGCTGTGCACCAGATCCTGATAACCATGGTGAAGACCATCCTCTTGGCAGTCACCTGCTTCACCTACGTCGCCATCACCGCGCACCAGCATCTCTACTTCGAAGGCAACTACCTCGACTACCAGTAAGTCATTGTCACCATATTAAACTGATATGTGATATATTCTTTTATTTTGTAATAAATAAACATTGACGATCAACTTGACAGAAACAAATGCAACGTCGACTGGAACCAGCAATGGATAAACATCGTAACAGCTATCGGTGCAACGATTGCTCTTTTACTCCACTCCCAGCAAACAGAAAGCACCTACCGCCTCGATTTCATCTGGAAACTACAGGCTAATGGTAATATAATGGCTAATTAGAATACTCATAAGTTACAAGTACTGCTACTGAAAGTATCTTCCCGGACTTAAACTATTCAAGACCACAATTTATTTTCACAAATTTTCTTACGCAAATCTTATCTCTAATCTCATATTGATATTATGTCTATATTTTCGGCGCCGTTACAGAGGAAAAGGAAGATATGGAACACCTAGAGGCATACAATCGCAAATTGTTGGCTAACATCTTGCCCGAGCATGTCGCCCAGCACTTCCTCTGCAGCGACAAGAACATCGATGTAAGTAATGGTCGCACGTGTGTAACGCATATGGAAATATAACGTTTACTTATTTATATGGATCGTCTTCAGAAAATCTTTCAATAAAGTTAACAATTTGTTATTTAGCCTCTTATTTAATTTCGTTAGGAACTGTACCACGAGCAGTGCGAGTCAGTGTGCGTTATGTTCGCTTCGATCCCGAACTTTTCTGAATTCTACGTGGAGCTCGAGGGCAACAACGAGGGTGTGGAATGTCTCCGTCTTCTTAACGAGATCATCGCGGACTTTGACGAGATCCTGGCCGAGGAACGCTTCAGATACATCGAGAAGATCAAAAGTACCGGCGCTACTTACATGGCCGCCTCAGGTATACTAATTCAAATTAATAAATATTCATAAAAACCACTCATTGTATTTTAAAGTCTTATACATACGTGGTAAGCCAAAAATTATGTACGAACACAAAACAGAATAAAGATTGTTAAACATCCTTGAGAATGTTTCTATTGAAAAATTATAAAATGTAATGTATCCGGTGATCAGGTCTGACGGCAGCCACCCGCGACCTGATCGGCTACCGACACGTGACTGCGATGGCTGACTACGCGCTGCGTCTCCGCGACCAGCTGCAATACGTCAACGAACATTCCTTCAACAGCTTCCGCATCCGGATAGGTAAGATTGCACATAAATATAACAATAACATAGAAACAATGCTGCTTTGCGTTTTCTATAAGCCATTGCGAATTGCGAATATATTGTAGTAAAATTCTCTGCCGCTACTGCAATTTTCTTAACTTTTGAAATGGTAACTCGTTCGAGAAAGTGTTAGGCAAGTGTAGGGCTGACTATGCGACTCAACAAATATTTATTGTTGAACAGGCATCAACATCGGGGCCGTAGTTGCTGGGGTGATCGGAGCGCGCAAACCGCAGTACGACATCTGGGGCAATGCCGTCAACGTCGCCTCTCGTATGGACTCCACCGGGCTACCAGATCACATCCAGGTGAGATTCGGCTACAAAGTTTGTGCCTTCAATGAGTTTTTCTAACTTATAAAATTGACATACTCTCAACTACTTACAACTCGAGACTCTGAGTTCACACTCATTAAAAATATCACTATTAAGGAACCTATAATTGTGAATTTTTGTGTTTTACATTGCTTATGTCATCGACTGTTTATATTAAGCTATCCTCACGTAAGTAATTAGCATATTGTTTCTTAATATTTGTAAATTTTTTCACAGTTCTGTTATTGGCTGTGCGTATAATGTTTGCGTGCTCAATATTGCGAATACTTACTCAATGTTACTTGCACTCGCTTATGCTAAGCGCATATTCCCAATAATGGTCACAATCGCGAATGTTTGATCAACTATTTTTATTGTGCTGTTAGTGAATAATTAATCAATCTATAAAACTTAAGCTTAGTCTGTTGTAAGCCAAGTTACAACCGGCTTAGCTTTCAGTTGATCTATTGATTCTCATCAATCAAAATAATTTATTTTGTTTGTGGCAATTCGCTATTTTGGGATCGTAGGTAACGCAAGAGGTTTATGACATACTGTCTACCCGCGGCTACCGCCTGCGCTGCCGCGGTAACGTCGACGTCAAGGGCAAGGGCAACATGGTCACTTTCTTCCTAGAGGGGATCGGTGACACGATTGCACCAACCATCTCTGATCTCTACTCGGTGAGTGTCATGAAATGTTACGTAATGTATGTACATACTAGTTTTACCCTTACTGTTTGCACACTCGCAAAACTGTTAGTATAACGAAGCAACAAGGTACCCACAATGGCTTTATTGTAATATTGCCAAAAAAATAATTTGTATTTGACTAAGACATACTTATTTATATCATAATACAATTTTTAAGAACCCAATTCCATCGACTTCTTCTGACCGCAACGGCGGGAGTGGTGCCGGCGCCGTGGTTGCGCGTTGCGAGCCGCGCCGCGCCGAGTTGGACACTCTCTCCGAAGGCTGCACTGACGAGGACGGCGGGCCCTCTCCTCGTGCGTCCATCCCGCGAGGTCAGTATAATGAGAGCACTTGTACAAATGTTATTAGTAGACGATGTCATTTTCAAGGCTAATTTATACATCTTTGTCAAATTTCAGCGAGATCCAAGCAGCCGTTCTAGAGATATCTTCTAACAAACATCCCTCCATCCATCCATTCATCCATTTATCTATGCATCCATCCAAAGATTCGCATTTATAATGTTAGTAAGAGAAGTTTCTAAAACAATTTATTAAAGAAGTAAATTTAATCCTCAAGACATGCCATTTAGGTTACATCATTAGCATGCAGTGAATACGCTGGGCGACGATATGAACATAATACATGTAAATATTTGCAGACAACGCAGGCGGGTCATCGAGCTTGCAGCTGTCTTACAATGGTTCGTCGTCCCGGGAGAGCCTGGCGAGCGCAGTGCGCGCGCGCGTGCAGCAGCGGCTGCAGCGGCCGCTCTCCCTCATCGACGAGCCCACCTTGCCCGCACTTCTCTCCATCATCAAGTCAAAGGCATACTCCTTGGAATTTGACAGCGCCTTCTTCCAAGACGAAACGAGACGCACAAATTCACCACTGGCCCAAATCCAGAAGCGAGTTTCGGGATCTGAAAACATTGACAGAGTCGAGATAATAGTCAATAGGCAAGGACCGCGCCGCGTGGTCAGCATGGCCGATGTTGTCTTTAACAGGCAACGTCCCACAACGAGCAGCGCTCCCATCAACATCATCGAGAATCCCATGAACGCAATATAAATTTATTGATTTATGTTTTCCTTCATGTAATCTGTTATGACAAAATGGAATAATTTTATCTACAACATCTTGCACTGAAGGAAAATATTATTGTAAATAATCTAATGTAAAAAATAGTGTATACATCATTGACTGACTTCTCACCTAACATCAGGTAGGATCGCGGTCAAGCGCTGTTTTATTAATCGTAAAAAAAAACTCATATAAATAAAACAGTGCTTGACTGTTTGTTCATTTGTTTCATCAAAATTTAAATCGAAAATATCACGGCTTTAACTTAATGAATTTATTTATGCAATTCAAAATCGGCTTTCAAATTAGCCGGACTTGACGTTTTATAAAGACTGAATTTATACAATGAAATTAAAACTAACTACGTTTCCTCGAAACATGACTTACTCTTATCGAATTTATGACACGTAACTTGTATATAAAAGTGGACATTGGCTGAAAGATTTGTTGTTTATTGTAAAGTGATTGTGATTGCTAATATGAGGGTAATAAAGATAATCAAGGATTTTTGGTGAACTGTGTGTGGCAATTTCGGCTGCTATTTGTAAATAAGTTTATTTTAAGAAGGTAAGTCTATTTGTCGATATCTCTAGGTAAACTGTCAGACCATAAGTATCTGTATATATGTATTCACTTATAGTATATGACATCAGTAATGGTTTCAAGTTTTTTCGTAAAAAAATAATTAAAAACTAACAAAAAAAAAATTTCGGTTGATTTTGTTATAAACTTGAAACCATCTTTATCAGTATTAACGCCTCCATCTGCAATAGAAGCTGTTTTCATAATAATTCCCACGTTTTCTTCTCTTTACATAGTATTTTTTTTGTACATATGTATATATATAGTAATGGCTCTGTTTACATTCACCCCCGACTGAACCTAGACTTACGTTTTATTACGTTTAGTGATATTATTAAACAGTTTTATTGATCTATCTGATATTTTAAACCTTTTATATTATTTGGACAATTATTTGAAAAAATTCTTAATTATTATGTTATATAATTTAGCTCATGAATTCGGCTATAAAAGGAAAAACAATCTCAAAGTCACTTTCTCATTAGATTTTATGATATTTCGCAATTTTGTAAATAGCTTACTTTATAAATATTTAATATCATATTCCTATTGACGTAATGTTTAATTATTAATAGATTAAGAGCTGAATATAAATCTACAGTAATGTAAATATTTCCATTTGAACAAGTTTTTTTTCTACACAAAATACATTTTTTTTTCTGATTCTATTCAAACATTTTTGGCAAGATTTGACTTTAAATACGCTACATCTTATAACTGGTAAAACGAAAAAAACTTTTATTGAATATTATTTTCTGGTCTTAAAAAAATCCCAATAAAAGCCGATTAGAAATTAACAAAACATACACAAATTTCTCTAAAGGTCTTACGATTTCTCTTTTGTTCCCGAATATTTTTATTAATCTGTTAGGGATACATAATTTTCGTAATACGGGTACTGAAAATTTGCTACTACCAAAATTACAACCAAATAATTATGAATACTGATGATACGTATACGATTTAATATTAGAAGATAATATTTTAGTATGATAGTATTAGATTAGGGTGTTACATAATATATATTTAAAGATAGAATAAGAAAATTTAACAGCGTATATGGCAATGTCAATGGCCGATTGTGAATTATTTAGCGATTTTTTACAATAACCTTCTCTCTATTTACAATGTAAATTCCTGTCATTCATTTGCAATTAGATCGTTAACGAACAACACATAATGAACTGTTATTTTAACGTATATAAACTGACTAAATTCACAATCGGTCGGTGACTTACATATACGCGTATGGACCGATGTTTGACATGTTTTAATAACTCAGCACAACCAAATTTCAGATATTGTATCATAGACTTTAAAGATCAAACACTAGTACATAAGTATCAGTCAGCATCGGTCCAATGTTGCGTATTCCCAAACGTTTCCGTGTAAACGCACGCTTATATGTAATTATTGCAACTTATACATTTTTTTTTACTATAAAATATATTACCCGGTTAAGATAAATTTTTCTGTTATCGTCACTGGGAATACGTCCAGTAAGTAAAACAAGATTTTACTTTGTTAAAGTGCGGTATAAATACAGGCGCCCACTTAGTGAATAGCGGATTGCGTCGCGTGTCTAAAGAACTCAAGATTTTTAATAAAATAAAAAGACGAGAGCGACAACTGAACGCTGGCGGCGGTGTTCCGTCTTTTTGCAGCATTTCTGAGATACTCTGTATCCCATAATAAACTTTTCCTTTTTTTTCTTTGGTTATTTACACGGGCCGTAAACTGGGCGCCTGGTAACACTTTCGTTACAGAAGGAGGACTAAAAATTAATCTTTACGTTTGGACGGAATTTTTGCATTTATTTAGTATGTTACAATTTTTTTTTATATATTTTTATGATCGATCAAAATTTGTTTTATCGAACAATAGGTAATCTAAGTCCTTATGCTATTTTCGATAAATGTCGTAACAATTTTCTGGAAGAAATTTGGAGAATGGTGGAAATAGGATTGATGTTGCAATTATGATATCGTATATGCGGAATGTAAACACGAGGAGGTCGCTAGTTTGTACGTAGGATTAATCATTATAACTATTTGCTTCATTATTGATTTGCTTAGGTTTTAGATGTACTCTCTTACTTTGTTTTCTAAAGAACAAAGTAATAGCGTACTAATAAGTGTCGTTATATTTAATAGACAGGGATAATACTGTCCACTACTGTGCGTCAACACACAATAAAGGCAGAGACACACTAGTGTGTCGTCGCGGCATTTATTGAATTAAAAACCATTTTTTGAGTGTTATGTTACAACGCTATCCTTCGCAGCGCTTTCATGATGCACTGGTGACCGTAAAAATATAATAGCTGTAATATCGTACTTGAAACAAGATACGAAATATATCACATTAGCGTGTTCCTGCCCTAAGTGACATGTAAACAACACCTTCAGTGCATCTAATGCCTATCCCACTGACGCGACTCCCTTAGATATTATTAAATATGTATACAATATGTTATCCTTGAATATTGTTTGGACTGTGATCTATTTTACGAAATTTTTTTTATTTTAAATTTGTTAACGTATTCCAAAATATCTAGTGAGTTTTTATTAAATTTTTATGATTGGCTATAAGTGTATAAGATACATCCATTTCTATATCTATTTACCTAACTCGATGTGATCTTTCATATTTTAGGTTATAAAATTTAGGAGCTTATATTACCCAAGGTAGTGTTTACTTCGAATATATCAAATAAGTATTTTTCGATGTTTCTATATACGAATGTAATACGAAAAATCCCATTGCATCTTCCACTTCAATTGAGCAAAATTCCCGCCTGGCAGTTATTGTTCCTGTAATATTAAGCCGCTTGCAAATAATGTTTTGCAAATAAAAATATTTAATTCGCGAATTACGATATATTTTTTTTTAATTTGACTTGTTATCGTTTAGTATAGCAATGTACGTAGCTGTTGTACCAACATATACTCATGTGTGTCTATATTATGATAGGATATTGATAAAAATTGAAGGATACTACTCTGTATTACGTTGATAAAGTCTCACGTGGCCCTTGTTCTCCCAATTGTGTATGACTGTTCGATGATTTCTTACTATTGATGTAGGTTATACTAATGAACTCAGATTTAAACGGTTTATTACATATACACTAAATTACTAAAAGTTTTACTTAAGAAGGCAAGGAATTTCAACACTCTTCCCTTTATAATTAATTGTCGTTAACATTACTCACGTGGGACTTTGGGTGTAAATTAGATTTTTATTTCGTGTAGAATGTATTCCATACAAAACACTCAAAGTACAATCCAAAATTATCATATATTTTACTTTTACTCTAAAAATGACATTGTCCTATCATAATAATATCGTAAATTTAAAATTAGATTAACATTTTAAAATATTATCACGTAAAATAATTATTTAAATAAGTACTATTATCTTTATATTTAACGAAATATTCAATCTTCAATCTGAAGGCCACATATTTCGTCAATCATTTTGTGCCTGCTGTTTGTGAAAAATAAAATGACATGTTTTTTTAAAGACGTCATGCAGATTCAATTAATACTGGCAGGATGTCAATTTATTTAAATATTAAAATCGTGGGGAGTTTTTTATTCATTAATATATCTACGACACTTATACTTTCCAGCCTCTCGGTATACTTCAAAATCATAGCCTAGTTGGTTTTTTTTTATTATTTTATAGTTTGAGTTCCGTTAAACCGTGTTTGTTGCACAAAATGATTGACTTTGTTCCACCATTGAAATTGTGGTTTTATTCTACTTATGTACCTCATTATAATTTAAAATAAAACTTAAATTTTAATTCAGTATTTTAATGTTTGTTTTAATATCAGGTAATTGCAATACTATCTACAAAATATACTAGATGAACCCAGCGTTCATTACAACGCCATAAATTAACATCGTTTGAAACCACTTTCATATAAAAACTCAACTCAACACCTTATGAATGGCATAAGAGCGGTACTAGTTATGATATTTGCATTACCTTATATTAAATCATTACTATTAAAATTCAATTAAGTGAACATTTAAATTCGATGGCATTTATTTAGAAAGTTGTTAAGTTTTTATCTCATCTTCTGTTGAATCTACGATTCTCTGAACTAATTATTTTATATATCAATGTTAACTTTAGATTATTGCGAATATATAGGCTAAGACATCGTCGTATAAGTTAGAAATATAAGACAATGATTATTATAATTATGTGCTCTGCTTTTGTGACGAACGAACCGCTAAACAGTTCTGCTTTGATTTCATAGCCTCTAGCACACTAAAGCGAAAGCGATCCAGAAGCGAAACGATCCCAAATTTAATATGAACCTTTCAATGATTATGTTTTTTCCAGCGAACCATTAAGCAGCAATATCACTTTATAACTCGAAACGAAATAGGACGTCTCCATCTTAAACTTTTGCTTTATTTTTGTATTATTCGCTTTTCGTTTCGATATTCGCCATTACTGTAGTGTGCGAGAGGCGCTATAGTAATACAGTTGCAGAGTAATACGGATGTTTAATTATATTTCATGTAATATAACACGTAAAGTTAAATGTGTGAGAAAAGAGGGAGATAATTGGTCTTAAAGTCATCACTCATTAAGACCTAAAACGTGGCACACACCACATCTATCTCGCCTAAAATAAACTCGCATAGGTTGAGAAAAGCAGTTACGCCTTAAAATAACATCACAGTTTTTTTTACAATTGCATTTGACAATGTGTACACACACCGTATTGCTCTGTCTTCAGTAGTACTTAATGGATGACCACTGTCGAAACAGTAGTATAAAGTAAATATCGTTGCCTCTCTTTATTCATCATTCTACAAAAATTACGGAAAAACTTGATCTTCAATGCCTCCAACTCGCCCGGTGAGTTTACTTCCGTACTAAGAAATCTTAGCGGAATTGAAAGTGTTAATACAACTGTTTCCGCAGTGGAATTTCACTGAAATACTATTATTGAGATCAACAGGGAGCTGTTTTCTTTCGCATAAAGGCCTACTAGAATTAGTTTGTTTGTCTATTCTTAAGATTTAATTGTAATTGTAGTTCTATTATCTCACTGGTGCATTTCCTTGAGTTATGACGGACTCTTTTTTGTATAGGGGGAAATACATCACAAGGTATCCTACCTGGGGGAGACATAAACATTACTAAAACTCCCTAGGTGTCCCTCTCGAATATGACGGGGTCCTGGGATATTCAAAGGCTTTCATCGAAATACCAAAGATGCGTGTCAACCCACTCTCTTTTACGCCATACTTTATGTTGTTGACGGGTTATAGAACATTATTTGAGAAATCCAAATTATTAAATATTTTCAAAATATTAAGTCCAATTGGTGAGAAAATTCGATCATTTTGTGAAAAAAAAAAATAACCAATCTTCAAAACTATAGGTTTTGTCCTAATAAGAGTAGACAGATACAAACTAAATTACTTATAGAAAATCTAAATTCGTTTTTTTTACATCCAAGTAATTCAGACTTTGTTCACATCATGACATATATAATACAAAATATGTAAAACGCACCGGTGAGATGAAAGAATCATGTAAAATTATACTATTAATCAAACTTCGACTGTTTAAGTTAATTTCAAGTTTAATGCTAATTTTTTTTAAGTTATCTCCTAAGTTCCTATTGTTTAGTTATTATCAAGAACAAATTTATTTTTCATATAATTTAATATTATGATCTGTTAATCAAAATATTTCAGAATTGTAACCTGTTCAATGTAACTGTTTCAACTCAGCGGCAAGTCGAGCGCGACCTCATATTGTGTACGCCCTAAAGTCGTGTTCCATTTCCACCTGTACGTCCGCGACTGTTGTACAAAATTAGAGTAATGTATGTCTAGGTTCGCGCGGCTAGTGGCTAAGTTGAAATAGGCTCTTAAATTAATAATAACCAAGTAATCGAAACGAGTTTAGGACAATGTCACGGTAGCACACCGCGGCGTTGCTGTTGCTAGGTAGGGAAGGCAATTTTGGTATATGTCGACTAAAAATCGGCAACGCCGCCAATTTGCATTTCAATTAGAGTCCATCCACTATATTCGTTCATAGAGAAAGACAGTCAAGAAAATATCTTACAACTTAATAAAGTGTCTGAAGAAATTTAAAGGGCTGATACCCTCAAATTGAATTATATATTCAATAACCCTTAAAAACATATAAATTATGCTATCATAATAATCTTAATTTTGTCTCTTTTGGCTGCAGTGAGACCTGTATTGACACATATTGCCTTTGAAAAACAGAGAAAACAAGATGTGAGAATACAAGCAAGTGTCTGCAGGCAAAACTCAGTGTAAAGAACACCTCTATGTTTTACATATTCCTAACTGTTCAACGGCGGGCCCAAATCTCTAATAAAAGAAATTGTCTCCTTTAACCGAAATATAAAAAGTATTTTTAACGAATTCATTCGATACGCAATTTGCGCAATAGTTTTTTGTCTAGTCAAATTATAAATGAACTTTGTGCACGATTTGCCGGTCATATAAATATAAAAGACGTTTGATGCAGCTTAAAAAAGGGCTTTATTTATATAATTTTGAAAAGTTGGCATTATTTTATTATTAAAAGAAAATGTAACATTGTCATGTGGGCAAATGTCTTATGTTACGTATCATTATAAGTTATCATGATTATAGTAAAATTGCAGGGTATTTGTAAAAGTTTGTATATGGAGATTCTTTAATTGTGTTATCAAATATCGAAACAAACCTTTTACAAATAACCTTTTTATGTTTATAATTTAAAAATACGTAAATGTTTTAAAATACTGTGTTTTTAACTTCAACTCCTGTCGTATAAAAAATATCAAATGGTGTGGTATAACACATTGTATGTGTTCGACTGATGATTGCTGCGTTTCGATCCTTGGTTATTAACGTTGTAATATCCTTTTTTCTATCTTACTCTTAATAAATTATGTATGTAGTGATCGAGACTTTGTTTTAAAGCTGATACCTGATGCCCTATTGCCGGTCTATGCGTCAATCCCTTTGATTTTGATACTCATCACTGATTTTCACGTTTACGTACAACTTGTGTATTGCGAAAAGCTTATCTGGGCTGACATAGACGTTCTGACGTAAACAGGGGCCTGTTGAGATTGAGCTATAATGTTACATATTACATATATAGTTATTTGAGAAAATACGACTCCGTCCGCGTGGAATGAAAAAAAAAACTTAATTAATTCCCGGCAATTATTCAAATTTTTCTCACCTTTTAAACCTTCTCTAGACCTCCACGAATATTTCATGACCAGATAAGGTAAATGCGCTCAGCCGATCTCGAGTTTTAGTGAGACCAACTAACAGCAATTGATTTTTATATATAGAGATTTACTATTTGACGATTTTAGAAAAAAAATAGGAGAAAAAGAAAGCCAACTTAATTAAAATAATCACAAACAAAAAACACCTATAGCAAAAAAATCATTCTTAAACAAAATGCACTAAAAGTAACAAAGTAATGTCATGAATACCCTGGAAAGTAAGAAATTTCTCTACTTTCTTGTAATAGTTAATCTAAATATTACAATCATCGTTATTTTGAAGTCGGCGGCGGCCGAGGTAAATTATTGACATTTTATATCTGAGATGTCTTACAACTACAACACTACAACTTATATATGTTTAAGTTCGTACCTAGCTACAATTCGTTTATACATCATTTTATGTTGGTAAAAAAATGGTACAAACCTACTGGCAACACCTTTCGATCAAAAAAAAAAAATTCCGAGAACCAGGGGCGGAGTTACATGGTAGCACACACATAATATAAATACGGAATAATTGAAAACCTTCTTTTTGAAATCGGCTAATTAGCTGGGTCTAAAATGGCAATGAAATTCAGTACAGGCTAAGCGTCATCTGTGACCTCAAGCCCGGTGAAGCTGTAAATGTAACAGTGACTATAGTGTGTCTATTAACGATAGATTAGTTTGAGAATTCAATTGACATTTCACTCGATTTGGGTTGAGTAAAATCGATTAAGAATTTCTTCGATTTTCGATGGTTGTTCTGATAGAACTTGCAATCGAAAATTTCGGGATTATTGATTTTGAATTACATTAAAAATAAATTTGTTTCTTTCTATTCCTGCTTTATCCTTCATAAAAACGTAAAGAAATAAGACATTAAACCAAAAATTACGGTGTTGACGCGCAAAAAATATTTCTTTTAATTAATTTTGCGATACATATCCTGCACTAAATTCAAAAAGTTATAAAATACTTGTATTATACTACCTATTTGTAGGATTAATTTTATTACACGACCGATTTTCAATAGTTCACACTTATTCTTTATGCGCGACGGTTGGCACTATGACAACCGTCCATTAAGTACAATATTAATTCTGATACAAAATTAAAAATTAATTCGATATTTTATAGGCGTCAGTTGTCAAACTAATCTATCTTAAATAGACACACTCTACTCAGTCACAAAAAAATGACAGTTGAAAGTCAAACAAACGTCGGTTCGCCGGTTCGTTTCAGTTCCCTTCCCCCTATTCTCTAAACTCCCAATCCGTTTCTATTTCATTCCAATTATCATTTTTAGTTTCTTGGGTTTTCCTGTGGTGTAAAAAAGCAAAATGAGTGATCTATTTGAAACAAGTGCTGAAGAAAATTCTTCCCAGATATCTGTAGTTGATGCTAATTGCGACTCCAACGCACAATTCCCTTCGCCGGACCATGTTCTAAGAGAGACACCGGCATATATTTTTAGCAAGTTTGTACTCACAGCTAGATACAATATCGATATTATTGCACTTCTTTTTATTGTCCTAAATCATAAGATGATTATAAATGTAGTAATTTGACCTTCGGGCCTAATTAACATAAAATCTATTTATAATATGATCAATACATTGCCGTCAGCATTAGCATTTATGAGTATATGTGACTATGATTACTTGTAAAGTGGTATTCAAGTAAGGAATCGCCATTTTTTGTACGCACTTAATAAGTGAAAAAGAGTTAGAAAAGTTAAAGCCACATTTAGGACATTAAAAGTAGTATATGGGTCTTACTGACCTGCAATGTCGATAAAATTATTTTAAGTAGTTTTGTTTTATTTGGAACTGATTACATATCCATTGACTATAAAATATATTAATAGTAATGATAGTATAAATCATGCACATTTTGTTTTTAGTTTGATGTCTTCCCAATCTGATGTATCTGAGACATCTCATGAAGAAAACACGAAAGCTGATGGTAAGTTGTACAGTCCAATAAATTGTTGAGACATATTAGATATTTAGCATATCTATGATGAATATTTGTTACTTGTTTTAGCTGCCGTACAGACGGACATTACTTTTCCTGAGTATCTCCCAGAAGTAATGCAAAACATTTTAAATATTTATGCTGATAATCCGGAGGTAACATATTTTTTAAGTTACTTTTTATTTCTAATGTTTTGGAGTAGGTTATAATACTTTGTCTGAATCATTGGAACTATTTAACCTGAGAATTGAAATATTTTGTAATTCATGTACATAAACTTATCATTTCATTTTTAGCCATACGATTTGAGTTTGGAAAATGAGGAGGAAGAAATGAATGATGAACCCAATGCATTCGAATTTCTGCAGCAGCAACAATTTGACTTTGATTTACCATCACCACCATTTTCCGATTTTGATTGTCAACTGGTAAGTTTAATTATATGTTAAAAGTAGCTGTTGCCTGTGACTTAGTCTCCGCAGAATTCACAAAAATTTATTTAGTAGCCTATGTGTTCTACCAGACTATGCTCTACATCTATGTAAATTACAATGGAATCCACACAGCCATTCTAGAGCCATTCTAAAAAACAACCATCCTTACATACATTTGCATTTAAATTATTAGTAAGATTGGAAGTGTAATAAAAATTGAAATGGAATAAATAGTCAATGGCTTCAAAAATGGATACAGAAATATTGATGAATTATACTTAATCAATAATCTATTGTTATTCTAGGTAGAGCCCCAGGATTACATGGGTGAGAATCCAAACATAGTTGCCGATGTGGACATAACTGATTCAGACCATGAAATTTAAAGTAGATATCAATCAGTATTGATTGCATTGACACATATTGTTGTCTCCTTTTTGTGTAAAATAACAAAAGGGATGACAATATGTGTCAATAAAAATGTCACAACAATGAAACCCACTCCGAGATGATTATTTTGATATTTTTTTATTGAATTATTATGACAGACTTTACAGGGGTAAAAGTACAATTTATCCTTTTCTTATATACCCTGTTTTATTAAACATTACAAAGTCTTTGATACACAATAATTGTTACATAATACATGTTTTTAGATATAGGGACGATCTCCATTTGTGATATTAATGCATAAAACTCTAATTTAGGTTAATATTGGCATTAATAATATCTTACCATGTGTTTCTGACATCAAAATCTCTGTATAACGCATCTTGTCAAAACAGAGATAATAATATGTTTTAAATGGAGATTTTGAACTTGGAAACCCATGGTAAGTGTTAAAATATAATATAGCAGTACTTAAATAATGTAAGAGAAAATGACTGATTAACTTTTATGTTTCTGAACTATAATACAAAATAATAATAGAGTAATGTTGTGATTCTTTTCGCCTTTCAGTGAATTTCAATTTGTTTATTTACTAATGAATTGTTTTGAAAGTTCTACTTCTCCCAGCAAATTTTACTTTTACACAATTTATGAAAATATTCATTTACATGATAGGAAATAGGATATGATGCAAAATGGAAGAATACAACTTTTCTTTTTTTTTATGTTACAACATTTCAACTCCTTGTTTTTTTTTTTATAACCAAACATATTGTTATTGATTGACATGTGTTCGTTTTGTACCTCATCTTATTATTGATGAACATACTAGAATTTGCTATTTGCATTTAATTTTTTGTTAACTAAATGTGATTTATAAAATATTTATTGTGAACTTGTGGATCGGTGTGTTGATTATTTATAGAACAATTGATAATTATATTAGAAATTTGTGATAAACTTTTGGGATAAAAATGAGAGTTAAGATGATTTTCTCAAAATGTATATCTCTATATTGATTTTTTGAATAAATGTAATTGTGAAATAATATATTTAGATTTATTTTATCATACAAACATAATTAGCTTATCAACTTTCTTCCTTTTTATTGCATTTAGTAGTTGTGGAATTAAAATCTGAAGAAGGAAGAAAATAATGGATTTTGATTATTGCAAACAATTAAATGAAAAAGTCTGACAATGGCCTTTGACAAGTACTGGATAACACTAACGACCAATTATTTTTCCGATTAACTTGAACATTCAAGTTTTATTGTTAACTAACTACTCTAACAAGGTAACAACGGCTGCGTGAAATATGAAAGCCAATATCAAAATTCATTAGTACTGTTGAAATAAGAAGTCCAATATGCGATTTATTGTTGTGTTTTTTGCAACATGGTTGACAAAGGTAAATATATTAAACCTAACACGAAGATAACATGCTTTATTTACATTCCTTAAATAGCTTTTAGATATAAGTTTTATGTTCGATCCCAAATAAATATTTTTTATATGCCTTTGAAATGCTCAAATACCACTATAAAATAGTTATTATAGCCAACAGTACGCAACTTACACTATATTTTAAGCAGACTATTAATAAAAACAATAAAATTGTTATAAATAACTACATAAAATAAGCGCGGCAGTCGGGTTTGCGTAGAGTGAAGGGCGCGGTCACTTCAGCAACGCAACGTCGCACCAGCTGACAACGCCGTATGATGAGATTGCACCAATGGAAGCAGAGGATGGGTTCCAAACCTCCACCATAATCGCCGGCCTCATGCCAGACTCTTTCGGCGAAATGTTTAACTTCCTCGACGGCGACAGTTTCGGCATAGGTTTGTGCTTTGATTACACTGTTTACTAATACTCTTGTTTACGTCAGTGATAATGTGTCCGATTTAAATTTTCTCATGGAAGGAGATGCTATGCCAATGATGTTGATTCATTCTAAAGATAATGTAACGATTAGGACCAATGCACGAGTTCGTTTACGGCTGGCAGGCGATAGTGAATACGATGAGCATGAAGAACAACGTGGAGGTCCGTAAGCGGGCGGGGCTGCAGCGCTTCGCTCTCGCCGGCATCAATGGCATCACGCTCGTCTCGCACATCGGCGTCACAGAGATAATGATCAATGGCACCCGCTCTTACTGCTTCGGCGGTGTCTCGCGACCGCCCGGACGACGAAGCGTCATATGCAAGGTTACACTTGAATGGGTTCATATTGTTCGTTAAAAAAGCTTTGACAAAGTATTGATTAGAACCTTCGATCGATACATAAATAACATAAGATGTTTATTCCAACGCCACCTCTTATAAACATAAAATCAAAAGATGCCATCTGCATTTGACTCGTATTCTCCGGAGTGTTACGACATAGTCAGTCAGGATTTTAAGTTTTTGTTTTAATAATATAATTATCTGCGCTATAGTACTGTGCTAATATTTTGTACGTGCAGGGTGCGATGTACCAGGAGGGTAGGTTCTCATGCCGAGTGCCGTTCCTGCGCTACCCGACCATGCTCGGCTACCGTTACTGCATTGACAAATACGCTGCAGTCAACACTCTAGATGGTACTTATAAAAGTAAGTGCATTATATAAATGTTATACCCGAAAATGTATAATGAAAATAAAGTTTTTGACGAATATGTCCATCAATTTGCGTGTCATTTTGTGTGTCAGCTACGTATTGCGCTCGAGGGGAGTCTGTGCCTAAATTCCACTACGACTACATCTGTGAACGGCGGGACGTCAAGATCAAACACGTGAACATGACAGATCCCAACGAGCGGTTCAATGTACGCAATCCGGTGGTGCGCCGCGCAGAGTACTACAGGGCACCATACGACATCCTGAAGGCCTGTCCCGACTGGTCTGTTGCATATTCTCATTAAATATAATAAAAAAATAAGGAAAGCCATTATTGAAGTCATTCTATTTGATGGCTGAAAATCTTTTTCTAGGAGACTTTTTAGACTTACCCAACCAGTTCATTAATAGTAAAAGTAGCAAACCCAGATTACCTAGTTGGATTCTAAACTGGTCATATTTAGTATGACAATTCCATTAAAATTAATGCAAGAGAGCAGTTTTGCGGTAAAGGGAATATTGGGGATTTGTGATGCCATTACAGGTACGGTTGCAACCTGCGCATCGCCCCGGAATCCATGCACCAGGAGCTACCAGCAGCGCTGCTCGACGCCAACGAGACCGCATTCGTTGGTCACGGCGGCAAGTACTGGCTCGCTCTCTACTACACACAGGTCTCTCTCGGCATCTTTGATTTCTACCATTTTGACTAATATCTACTACCTAAGATAAACTAATATACTCGTATTATAGTAAAACATGACTTCAATTATGTTTCAGTACGAGACACATAATCTTTTCTATCTTCATGAAAGTGGATTGTTTTAGCTTGCGACTTACGCGATATACTTCCAAGCCCATGGCGAGTACCCGTGGCAGTCGAACCGGCCTATTGTCTCCGTCGATAAAGGTATTGTAAAGTAGTTGTTTTATAACAGACAATTACGTGGCGTTTTTGATTTTGATTTGTGACTACATATCCTAACGTAACATTTGTGCAGGCGGGATATGGGAGCAGCTATTGAAGGCTAACATCGGTCCCGACATGAACCTGCATTACAATCTTAATGGTATCTTCAACCGCTATCCTGGCGGGAACGTTGCACCAGATCTGATGCGCAACGAAGGACAGGTCTGTTAATATATTTAACAATTATTATTTTTTTAAGAAATAAATTATTCTTCCTATTATTCATGATTAAATGTTGTAATAATAAGATTTAGTATTAGAGAAAGTTTTCTTGTTCACAGGTGCAGCCAGCCAACTTCAGGTCTGAGAGCAGGGACGGCGCGCCAGAGGATCTCATCATTGGTAACGCGCATCTCGTCAACGGACCTGGTATGCCGTCTACAAATATAGCCTACATTGATGATAACTGGCAAAATTTTATAAATACTACTATTTATTGAGTCATTGTCCAGAACTACAGCTAAGACTATTTTTTCAGGTGCAGAAACGGGAAGTGCCAATTACAATAAATTCCTACATGACTCCCAAGTACAAGCGACTTTCGACCACGCTAAGAATATATAAATAAAATTAGTGTATTCGATTTGATTTTTATTTCAATAAAATATATTTTTAGTTATAGTTTATGAATTGTATTACTTCCTATAAATATATCTTAAAACCTTTTCAGGGCGAAATCACATGCTAAAATATTTAAAAAATACAATGCAAATGTTTCACCGCGTTTTCGTTTAGTTTCTTTCAAACTTCGCAACTGTACTCCTCTTACAGCGATTTTAATTTAAATTTTCCCGCCGACTCCATAAGAATACAGACTATGTTCAGAGAGCATAAATAATCTCCAATTATAGATTAAAACCCGCATTGTAAACACGAAACTAATTTCTTATAATGGCAATAGCAATTTCATAACAAAAACTGACAAAAACCTTGACAATGGTCGAGTCGTCAACGAATTTTATTGTAATAACTGTGTCATTTTTTGGTACCTACTAATTGAATGAGTTAATATGTTGGAAAATACTTATAGCCGCAGAATAAAATTCAGGCAATTATTGTTGGATATATCTAAAATACTGGATTTCATTTTTAAATGACGTTATAGTTCGTTTGATGTATTGACGTAGATGTAAAGTGTTACAATGTCAATGGAGATGTGGTGCCCTCGTAAGAGGGATTTTTTTATTTTGTTGGCCAGAGTTAACAAAAATTCAAGGTGGCTGAAAATAAGCGGAGAGTTCATGTCTTCTCAGCGTGAGATGAGTTTACTACGTGTGAAGTAAAAGGCGTACCCGCTCCAGTATCCCTTTATGTCATACCTTAAATCGTGTTCATAATTGATGACCTGCATCTATGCTGAATAAGTTTACAATTTTTTAAATTTATTTAGTACAACAGCGGCTCTACCTAGTCCGTTTCTATTAAGTCGAAGCACATTAAGAAATTAGAAAGTTCATTCGAAAAGTGTTAAAAAGACATATAAACTTGTGATATAATTATTACACTCACAAATGTCAGACCACAAAAGATATTTTATTAAATTGCCTTTCTTTCATTCCGAAGAGATTATTTTTTGGAAGAACTAGCATGATAGTTTTATTATCTGTATGTCAATTTTCAATTACTCAAAAGTTATCTGTGGTATTGTCTTACATCCTCAGTCCTCACTTCCTTCCTCTGTGCCATTTCTTCCATTCCATATTTATGTACTCGATTTCTTGCGATGGATGGAGATGAATAGTTTTAATTAACAGTTTTAATTCTGCTCTTGCACTACAATAAGTAATTTGTGTAGGATTAAACATCAAGACAGTAATCAGCGATTTCTAACACAAATCAGAGTTCCGCATATATATTGGCAGCGCTAAAGCAGTGACCTTATTTTAATTTCTTCATTACTGCAACGATTGTTACGGTTTATATTATCGATTTTAGACTTTTTTGTGCGAGATTATTGTTTTATGCCGTTCGATTTAACAGTGTGTGAAGGAACAGGCGTTGAAGAGGCAAATTTTTTGTGCTGTAGTGTCAATTAAGGTATGTATTAGATAATATAAAACTAAAGTGATAAATACTATGACCTCTTGTGTCTACAATAATGTAACGTTTTTGTGTCTATAAATATAAGTAGCAGCTGTAAGTACAGCGCACGACTGCGATGTCTTTATTCAAAGTGAACAATGAAAAATACTTTCCAATAATGTTTTAGTAAGGTAAAACATTGTACTAAAGCATTGATATTTACTGTTAATTGCACAAAAATGTATATGACCACTAAATTATCTAAGTTTTTGGCACTAGCCAATTCATACAACATTGAACAATAAAAACAAGTGCTAATTACTTGTTCTATAATGTTTTATCAGGTGTTGACCCATCACCTTTCTCAAAATACTTATTATTGCTGTTAAAATGAGATAAAAGTTGTCTTAAAAATCTGAAGCAGTTGTGACTTTGAGGAAAATAATTACTTGATACATAAAATGATAACATTGTTTAATAGCAAAAAAATCCTAACATGAAGGTCACCTGATTTGTGATATGTATTGTCATGATGGCAGGAACTAGTGAACCCAACCAAATGACCCACTGTGCTGAATGGGAATATAAACCAAGATTATGTGATAAAACTTTTGTAGAATTGTATTTAATATCAAAATTTTCCTGTTTACACAGAGGGAGCCGTGTCTTGGGGAAAAAGCACCCCGGGCACTACGGTGGCCCCAGATACACCTGTGCCAGCGCCCCATCCACCCGGTAAGTTCACTCATGAGCAAGCTCTAACTGTTCTTACACAATGATTCTTTATATATCAGATCTATGTATAAGGGAATAATCTCTTAAAGATGTAAGTCTTTTTGGATATTAAATGTGTTGATTTATTAAAATTCATTTGTTGCTAGGTTATAATAATGAATTTCCTTTAGTTTGCAGTTGTTTAGTAGAAAATATTTTGAAGTACTAACAGGCTGATGGTTAGGTTAGGACAGTAGTAATGCTTGTCACCCATTTTACTATTACCCTCCACAATCAATAGCATAATAATTTAAGTGTTATTGGAATCAATACAATGTAAACAAGTAAATGAATTATTTCTATCTTCTTTGTTCAAATAAATAATTCTACCATATTGAAGTCCTCCTAAAACCGACATGGCTAGACCAATCTTCAGGTGTGCGGTTAAGTGTATTTCCTAAGCCCAGAGTTTTTTTTTTATTTCATTTGCTTGCATTATGCTTTGAGTGTCAGTTGTTTATGATGATGAAAAACTAATTTTGACATTTATGATTATTGCCTATATATGATGTTACAATTTATGTCATGTTCAGTTAGTGTATACTAGAAGGCAAAATTATTGCTTTATTTAAATACTTTCCTTTGCAATACACAAATATGTTATTAATTTATATAATTATTAATTTAATATTAATATAGATTATCATGTTTTCTATAATAAAGTACTTTATATTTTCATTCATTTTTAGATACATGATGACAACATTATTTATAAAATAGAATATTGGAATGCTTTGGCAATGAGCTCATAGAGAACAATAATTATTGTTATTCTCTCTTAAAGTTTTTAAAAATGATGCCTTTTGTAATTGGTTTTATCACAAAGAGAAGTTTACAAGCTTTTCTTTTTGCGCTAAAGGTCATGTATACTAAAACAGTATAGCTTGTAAACTACATATTTCAATGGATGTTTTTATGAAAGAAATTTATTATTTATACATATTTTTGTCTGTGTTTTTTCAAAGGCAATGAAAGGGATGGTAATATCTTACTAGTTTAATAGTTGCGTATATTTAGATGGCTGGATGGAAGGAATTACGTAGCGTGAAAATGACGCGAAAAAGGCGCGGGGCCTCTCGCATTGTAATGGTAGCAATTTGAACAGCACCGTTAACCAATCAATTATCGTTAGTCATATGCAGTCGTTTATTCTTGTTCTTTTATATAACGTTACAGACAATACGTAGATTTATAATTTGTTTTTAATAATGTTAATGTTAATAAGTCAGAAGTCCCGGGTTTAAACTAAAATACTACTTAACTCTGTCACTACATAATTGCCTTTTAAAATATAGTATAGTCTAATTCCAAAGATAGGTTAGTTGTTTTTCGATCTAAGCAGCTCGTTCGTGTAAATCAAGTCTAGTGTTGTTTTCGTATTTTTATTTTAAAGACTTTTGCTTGCACTATGACATTATTTTTATATTATTAGTACTTTTGACATTGTTTTGACTTTGGCATTGCAATGAATATCTGGTTTATTGAGAATTAAGTTAATTATGGTTTATTTTTTACTGAATACCAAAAACCATAAATGTCAATAATATCATTAATACTCCTAATGTGTTTAATTTAAAGTAATTTTTAATTGTATAATTGAATGACGTCATTATGTACTTTCATTACGGACTTCACATAACCATAGAGTGACGTCATCTATAAGCTATCGTGAAAACACTCCAGTTGTATTATTCACGAAATATAAACAAGTCCTATAAAGGCCTATTTATGATATAGGTTTCAAATAAAGATAATATTTTGTTCAAATATAATTATGATAACTAATTTTATTTATATTCATAAAGTTCTGGTATGGTCACACTTTTACCCCATGTTTACATTGTTAGTGATTAGCAGTAATTTTTAAGTTAATAGACGCTAAAATCCGCTGAGGGTTTACGTCACTCATAAGCGTAATAAAAATAACAGTGTTGTTTTAGTTTATTTCGGATGTACAGAAATTGAAAACAAGGAATTAATAAATGTTAATAAAGTGTTTATTAGTATTGTTTTGTTTTTAACATGTGACTTGTTTGTTGTTATAATAAAGGTGGGTGATGAGCGGCGCGCGTGTTGTTGCAGGGGTGCTGGAGATGACGGGCAGCGACAGCGTCCGCTTCAGCGGGCACACCCTAGACAAGGCCACCAAGGCCAAGGTCACCCTTGAAAACTTCTATACGAATCTCATCGCCCAGCACTATGAGAGGAAACAGAGGTAATTATATAACTTTCATATAGCTTCCTGCAATATTTAATCAGTCTAACAAATAAACTAGCGATTCATCAAGATTCCACATCATGTTAAGTGTTCGAAAGATTGACACTAACTTATTTACTAGCCTCGCCTTAAGTTCATTTTAGTACGTGAAAATCAAAGTGGCATTGAACATGGATCGCATTGTGGCATTTATGTTAAGTATTCTTTTAGCATTGACGGTTACCTTGCTTCTGTTCTGGATCCTTTTATGACAATTATTTTTTTCATTATATTTGATTTTCGAATTATTGTCGAATTTTATTGTATGTAGACTTATTTTATCGCGTCTTTGTATGTTTTGTTTAACATGGTAATAGTATGTACCGTTTTGTTCAGACTGGAAAAACTCGAAGAGTCTCTCAAAGATGAGAATCTCACAGAGAGTCAGAAGCAGGAGAAGCGGCAGCAGCACGCGCAGAAAGAGACAGAATTCCTCAGGCTGAAGCGATCGCGTCTCGGTGTTGAAGATTTCGAGCCGCTCAAGGTTCGTCAGATTCAATTACGCCTCCTGTTATCCTTTTTATAAAAAGTACTTATTAATAATGTGCAACTTATTCCCGCTTATATATCTAATGCATAAAGAAACTAACAAAAAATAGTCATAAATTGTAGTAAAATGTTTGATTGTTGACAGGTGATAGGACGCGGAGCGTTTGGCGAGGTGCGGCTCGTGCAAAAGAAAGACACTGGGCACGTGTATGCTATGAAAATACTAAGGAAAGCGGACATGCTTGAAAAAGAACAGGTGACATTTTTATTTCAATATTTTTGGTAATAAATGCTTTGTGTTATTTTTGCATTTAAAATTAATTTATGACCCTCTCGGTCACGAAAAACGTCGACGAGATTCTTTGAGATTCCGCAAAGGCTTGCTACAGGTTGGGACTCACTTTCATGGTTCCAACACCAAGATTAAATCCCCGGGGAACATAAGAACTTATTGAATAATAAAATGTTACAGGTGGCGCATGTGCGAGCTGAACGCGACATCCTTGTTGAGGCGGATCATCAGTGGGTGGTGAAAATGTACTACAGTTTCCAAGACCCCATGAACCTGTACCTCATCATGGAGTTCCTTCCTGGAGGCGATATGATGACGCTACTCATGAAGAAAGATACTCTTAGCGAGGACTGCGCACAGTTCTACGTGGCCGAGACCGCGCTCGCCATCGACAGTATACACAAGCTAGGCTTTATACACAGGTACTGTTAGAAAAAATACATCTCTTATAGACATCATTTAGTAAACACAACCGAGCGTATTCTAAAGCGAAACGACTTCCAAAAAAAATTGCTAGAACATTTCAACCAATAATTTAAAAAACATTCAATCCTCAACTCATCAAGTTAATTTCATATGAAAGAAGTCGTAGTTTCATGGAATGTATTGTGTCGTATGTTTCAGGGACATAAAGCCTGATAACTTGTTACTGGATGCGCGCGGACATATCAAACTTAGTGATTTCGGTCTTTGTACCGGCCTCAAGAAGAGCCATCGCACAGATTTCTACCGCGATCTGTCTCGCGCCACTCCCTCCGATTTCAGTGAGTATCTACCACAATGGATTTACAACACCCAGTCAGGTCAGTGTTATAACATTATATTACATCCATACATGCTATTTATAAGTCAATTTTATGCATAAATTTCCCCTTTTGCTATCGTTATTCGTCACTAATAGAATAATAATTCATTATTTAAATTTGTATATTTGGTGCTTATATTATATGACCGATCAATATTAGCTTACATTATAATACTTGACTAATTTAAATAATTTCTATAATGGATGACTTCATTTATTTGTTTAGGAATTGTAATTTTATGTTGGTCGGTAATATAGCAAGCAATATTTCTTATTAACAATTTTCATTATCAAAGTTTTTTAATGAATAATCAATAAACGCTTCAGTCTCACATAAAATAAAATGAATTGGTCTTCACTATAATAAATAATATCATTTCACATAGCACCAATGTATTACCTTGAATTTCCACTGTCACTTAACATTTACAAAAACATATACAACCGCTTCTTTTAAATATAAAACTGACAGTAATATGTTTGAATAAAAATAGTTATTGAAGTGGAATTTGATCGGTTTACATTTGCTAGTCCTCCTAGTTATATTGTATGTATGATGCAGTGTTGTGAGCTATTGTGTGTTTGTCTGCAGTATCGACGTCATCATCGGCAATGGATTCAAAGCGTCGCGCGGAGTCTTGGAAACGCAACCGACGTGCGCTCGCCTACTCCACAGTAGGAACGCCTGATTATATCGCACCTGAGGTCTTCTTGCAGACCGGCTACGGCCCACAGGCGGACTGGTGGAGTCTCGGCGTTATCATGTTAGTATTTACATATACTGATTCTGATGACAAGCCCCCACACGCTCCGCTTGCCATTCCTCACCCATCCCCACGCTTGCGATTAACGATTATACATGTTTTTATTTATTTATTAAGTTTACATTCCCTAATATTCAGTCAAATGTAGACAAAAATGTTTGATTTTTGTTGTATGGATCAATGATTACTTTAAATATTTAAAATAAATATTGAACCCTTCCCAAACAATTTTCTTCCATGAAATGTGCTTAGCTGTTCTATTTGTTTTATGCGAAATTTGTACACTACAAATTATAAAAGCTAAACATATGCTGGTTTATGCGAGAGTAAGCGATGGCATAGCGAATTGTAGCAATGTAGTAAATACTCAATTATGTTTAATAGCGTCATATCTATATCTAATTGAAGCTCATTGGCGCTTGTATTTAATATACATATATATATTTTATACTAAGAGGTGGCAAACTAACCTATGTCACCTAATGTTAGACTCTTACCCTTAAATATCAAAAACAACATAATTATTGCAGGTGCATCGCTTACCTTATGTATATTAAGTTAGTGATAAATAATTAGCGAATTCAGTTTGTAAAATATATTGCTTCTGCCGCGAAATCAATTCTTATCATGAACAGTAACTCAGTATCTGTTTAATAACTTCAATTAATTTTAGTTTAACTAAAAAAGAGTTATGTTTCAACATTTATATTTGTACCTCAATATCATTTTTGTTAATAACATTTATACTAACAATTGAAAATGCTACTTCACCGCTTGCGTAGGAACAAATGTTATGAATAGTACAGCTCTTTGTACTATTAATTACTGCATATTACCATAAAAGATTTATTAAGAGACTTATTGATATGGTCCATCTTACAACAAAAGTATTACATTATTTTATGTGTTAAAATAATCATATATACTGTGACTTACTGTTGCGACTTGTATGTTGTTGCTAGCGTCACATTTAGTCGTAGTTTTGGCTTTAGCTTGTAATAAGTAACACTATATGATCAGGTACGAGATGCTGATTGGATACCCGCCGTTCTGCTCCGAGTCTCCGCAGGAGACGTACCGGAAGGTGATGTCGTGGCGCGAGTCCCTCACCTTTCCGCCTGAGATACCGATCAGCGAGGATGCCCGGGAGACCATACTGCGCTTCTGCTCCGAACCAGATCGCAGGTATAAAGAAAGTTGTATTTCATTCATGAAAGTGTTAATTAATAGAACTAATTATTTATAAAGATGTATCGTTGAAACTGTAGTAGAAATCTAGACATCACTGTCTAGATATCAGATGACACCTCATTTTAGAATGTCTGTTAAATGGTTAGTTTGTCGGTGGTAACAATAGTTTGTCAATGTGGTAGGAAAGTCGTCCGTACCCTTAGGACATTATTTATATTTAAAAATCCTTTGTATTAGACTGGGCTCTCAGCGCGGCATCGAGGACGTGAAGTCTGTGAACTTCTTCCGTGGCGTAGACTGGAGCCACGTGCGAGAGCGTCCCGCCGCCATCACTGTGGACGTGCGCTCCATTGATGACACATCCAACTTTGACGATTTCCCCGACGTCAAGCTGGAAATACGTGAGTATACAAACATTTTAATATTCATAGTAAATACAGCCTCCTGCATGGATATAAATTCTGGCCTAAATGCGATATGAAACTCGTAATATTAACAGAATTTTTTTTACAAATTTAAAAATGGGGAATAATACGATTAATAACTACAATCAACGATTTCATATCGACGACTTTTGAATGAGATAAAGGTGCATTATCTTTTCCGCATAATTTAAGAAAATATCGTTTACGTTACAGCGGCGGCGCCTATATCACAAGAGGGCGAAGTGGCGTACAAAGACTGGGTGTTCATAAACTACACGTTCAAGCGCTTCGAGGGCCTGACGCAGCGCGGCACGCCCACCAAGAAATGAGCCTCCCTCATCACATAGAGAACGCTGCTGCCGGAGCCCGCAGCCTACACCGCCGCCGACATCACCCTGCCGAATGTAATCCACCCCCCGCCCCCGCCCCTGCCTTCTCTCTCTTACCCCACCACCCCCAGCAACAGGCGGCCCACACGCTCGGGTGTATTCGATTGTGCAGCATGTACTATTCTGTGATTTACACAGTCGGTGTTCCAGTGATCACGTATTTACGACTAAAACGTGTGGATTTTTATTATAAAACAATATTTAATTAAGCAGTCAATACAACACACAAATGTTATGATTGTTTGTATTTTATTAGATGTGTTGTATGTAAGATATGTGTTGTGTAACGCGATGCGCGATGCGCGTTGGACGGTGACCTGACTGTCCGCTCTCGCCGCTCTGTGCATCGGCATGCGCCAGTGCAGTCACTGTCTCTCTCACTGTCTATCTTCTATCCTTTTCCGTCGTAATCTGTTCTGATTTCATTTCGAGCATCTCTAATTATGTTATTCGAAGCTCACCTGGATTGTATAAAAACGTGCATCAAAATTAATAAAAAAAAAGTATTTTTCGAATGGTGGTTACATCTGTCTATTGCAAAGAAATTATTTACATTTGACAGCAGCGAGATTTTCTTTATTTATACACACTATACGTAGTTACATATGAATTAATTGAAGGCTATTGTTGAGGTGATATTGATAGCGGCGGGTGCGCCTCGCCCAACTGTATCCCCGGCACCGCCTCTACATCCATTCACATACGCCTCCCGATATTATTCTTTTTAATTATGTGTAATTAATTATTAATGAATTGCAATATGGCTTGTTTAGTGTTAGTCTATTAAAAAGGCATTTGTAGCTATCGCCAGGAGTTTGGGAAGGGGCATATCTCGGCATATGTGAATATGTATAGTTTAAGCTAAAATGTTTTATAACATATTTCAAGACGTACAATGTAACGTGCCCTAACTCTACGCCCCGTCCCATCTCTTCCTTGCCATTTCTATTGTTTGTTATTTCAAGGGCATTTATATATTATTTCATTCAAAATTATTCCAATGTAACACATGTGTATGTAAGACGGTTAAATTTGGAAGTGCTTGTTTTAATGGGGAGAAAAACTGAAAGCTTGTAACTATGTTGAACTAGCGTCAGGACTGGACTGTCATCTGTTAAACTTTATACATCTTTTCAGCGATTAAAAGGAATATATTCCTTTTATAATATTTTTATGAACTTCTATGAAACATCTATAAACAATTATAAAAAACAATGTTTATTTTTGATTTTTTAAAATAAAATTTGACCTAACAAAGGGCAACCTAAATGTTATTCACGTGAGTCCAACTATAAAAAATTATAGTTAAAGGTATTTTTTTTTCCGGTTGAAGATTTGCTGGAAAATATCTTTTAACTTTATGTTTTTATGACAAAAACAAGTTTAACCAATTTATTCATGACGCAAAATATCTGTCATTTCCAGGTGTACCCGAACAGTTAATCTAGTTATATTCTTAGTGTGTAAATTTGATGGAATTCTTTGCTATGACTGCAGTCTACATAGTACTTTGTGTTTATATAAAGTGTTTTTTGTTTATCTGTGGTACATTTAGCGCTACTTCCATTCTTGATGCTGACATGTATAGTTAGCAAAAGGCAGTTTTTCTCCCCATTGATATATGTGTTACCGCACCGCGCCGCTTCTCCGGTCCACATATATTTATGTACATAACTGTATAGTAACGTATCGTGTGGTTTGTACGCCAGCACTCACTTCACTTGGAAATCCGTCCAAAGGTTAGGTTACTGCCACAACATAAAAGTTATTTAGCCGACACTATTTGCTTTTAAAAGATATATTTATTTCCATTTTAATACTAAATTAAACAAGAAAATCTAAATCGAAGTACTAAATAGTTCAAAAAACAAGCACGTCTGATTTAAAGGACAATTTTAGATTAGTTAATTGCTTATGTTTTTCAATGTGCGCGACTCGTTTGTTTGTTTGTTTGCTAATTTTACTTGTTAATGTGATACTTTACACACTTTCATAATAATGTAAATATTATTTGTATCTATCTATATTGGACCAATAATAATCTAAATTAACAAAAGTCACACATTGTATTTAATGTCACCGTGTACGTGTACGTGTGCCCCAGCAGTGGAGAGGTTAATGTGTTGCGAAATATTGAAAAACATAAAGGTTTATTTGTCCATGACAGTTTACCTCAGTTCGCCTTTGATAGCGGGAATTTATATATAGTTCATTCTCGTCTCTTAGTGCGTCGCTTACATTTATTATTATTATTCTAACATCATGCATCATTAATCAAATTTACTATCTTTGCTTTCATTACCTTTATAAGCTAAAAACAACTTTAAAAACTCTGTCTATCTCTGCCAATATAGGTAAAGGACGGCATCTTTCGTCGTCCGTCTACTAACATATAAGATACGCCGGTATTTATGTGTTAAATAAGAAAATAATTTTAGATATAACACGAGAACAAGTAGTTTGTACGTCTGCAGTTGTGTGGCAGCCGAGGATGATGCGCGAACATTCTTCGAACATGCGCAGCGCATTTAATTACGTCGCTCTCTTAGCGTTATCAACTCGATGTAATGCCCTCGCGACAATTCATGTATTTGGATAGTTTAAATAGTTTATTGATGTGATTCAACCATATTAATTGTGATGTTTTGGTGTTTATAGCGATGTGAATATGTGCTTAGGTTAGCTGGTGTGCGCAGGGCGCGCGGGGGTGGGGTCCGTTCCTCGCTCCCCGCCCCCGCCCCCCCGCCTCCGCAGCACACCGCCGCGTGCGCCGGTCACACGATGACCCGCTCACAGCTTTGTACATAGCACTCCAATCGAT
>NW_013530472.1:357278-365993 GCF_000836235.2 Papilio xuthus
CTTACAAAGATCTTATGGCAACTTTTTGACAAGGGGCCTACAAATTTTAAAGGTTAGCAAAATTCATTTTCGAAAGCCGTCCATGTCGCAACTCCAAGTAAACTTTTGGCCTGTATTTGTAATTATTCTTTAAATTTATACATTCAAATAAACCTACAAGTCAGATAAAATCTTAGTAATATTTTTATTGAATTTTCAAACGATGAAAATGGCAACATTATACTGTGCAGCCGCTGCTCCCTCATTGGTCAAAATAATGACAGTGTCAAGATGACATTGTTAGTTCACATCTCTTCCGACTACCATAAAAACCTTGTGGGACTATATTATTTGTCTATAGATGTTTGACATCCAACGCCTATGAAGTATTGAATTTTTTTTTGTGAGGGATTAATACCATACTTACTGGATGGTTGTCACTGTGTCGACTGTACGCGCATAACGACCATAATCGAGAATTGGTCTTGTAAAATTATTGAATAATAAAAGCAGTATTGTTTATCTATTTTACTACTATTAGAACGAACATTATAAATCGAAAAGATTCATATAAAACAAAGCTTTGCTTCACTTTAGTAGATACAAAAATGTACAGAAAGTTCGATTGAATTCTGAAGGGTTTTCCAGTATCTCGTACACGAGTTTTATTCAAATCAAGTTATTTGTCATAGAGATAGACTACTTGCCTAAACTAGTTGGTCGTGTGCCAACGTAATATTTCTATTATTTAAATATCATTAACATAACCAACTTAATATGTTACATAAGATAACTATAGGTAACTTCAAATAAAACAAGTATATTGAGTATATATCAATCGTGTTTATTTAGTCTTAAATCGTGTATGAAATATAAAACACTTCAGAAAATTGTTGTAAGGCGCGTTGTTCGCTACCGGGGGATACCGTCGGGGCATCGTAGAGGGCAGTAGTGAGCGCGACAGGATTAAAACTTGCCATCACACAACACGCCCAACAACTTACATACAAGCGCACATAGCTTTAACTATAAGTATTGGAAATGAAAAAAAGCCATCATCGATAGAACAGAATAAATACACAAAAAGAAAAACATAATTGACAGACAGCAATTATTAAATTGATTAAAAACATAAAATTAATAAGTACTAAGATTCATTTAAATTAAAAAAAATCTTATCAAGAAAAAGGACTAACTTAAGTTAAAACACCAATGTGCGCTTGTGCACGAAGAGGTATATATATGTATACATACAAAAATTTATTCAAAACTAATCACAAAATAACAGCCAGATCTTAGACGAAATAGTCATTGCTAGATAATAAAGGTTCAAAAAATTTCAGTCGTTACTCCTAACAACAAGCCATTTTTCTAAATGAAATGTAACCATGTTACGTTTAAACCTCAATATTGAGATCGATTTTTGCCCATTACAGTTCATTAAAATTCCGTGGAACATGTGTGCTGATCGAATTTAAATATTTATACTTTTGATTTACAATTTAACCGAATTATACTGCAATTGTTCAATACTTAATTGTACTGTGGTATTCATCGAATTCACAAGGTTTGATTGGCCTTTTAAAACACAACAGGCCAGCGTATTATTACTATGTCGTATGAGGAATCAACATTATTTGAACGTGGATTTCTTGATAACTAAGATTAATAAGAAAATTAGACATCTTAAACATTGAATAGATTCGTGCGTTGTGCTACATACAGAGTTACACATACAGCTTACAATTTGTTCCACTTTTACGATCAGTGTTAAATTTTATAACATTTTATTTGAATTCTAATCAGGGCTTTGATATTAGTTACGAATGAATGTGGTAAAATTATTCAAATAATGAAGAGAAATATGTGACAGGTTTAATTATAATCCAAATTATAATGGTCGATACGATGTATTCAGATTGAACTAAAACTTGTTTACTTGAAAGAAAATTATTTTAATGCTCCAAATATCTCTAACTAAAAAGACAATAACTTAAAAAATTATAAGATAAATTATGATTATTTTTTTGTAAAATTGTCTAAGTATAATTAATGTTGTTGCAGCAGCATTTCGTGGCGATGTGAGTCAACCACCAAATGCACATCTTTGGTAAGATGACTTGATAAAATAAATTCAAAGTAAAGGGCTCCGAATAAGAAGATAGTCGAAAAATATGTCTTCCTTAAAATGTCTAATTGTATATTGAATAAGTTAGTATCCATAGAAGGCGGATACATCTAACAGTACAACAGAAACACATACAAGTACCTACTAGAAGTGTAGTTCGTACAAGCGCGTGTAGAGTGCCGAGTCCGTACATCTAGAATGCATCTACAACACCGACTACAAACAACTTCGATCCTAAATCGAAGGGTATACGATTCATTTTGCCGTGTGACTAATGGGCCTATTCAACTATGCATATTAATCTGTTAAGGTATAGTAAGCAGGCTACGTCACCAGAAATCGTCCGGTTTAATATTTTTCACATAATAAACGTTTACCTCACAACTTCAAAAATGAACCGATTTACAAACAAAATACTCTACTCGTTACAAATGCACACATACGTATGTATTTATCGATAAATGAGTTTGCAATGTTTAAATGCTATGAAATCCGCTTTCATGCGCTTATTTGAAATTCGAAATTTCGATTCCGAGAACTTTACATCATATTACAATCATAATATAATCACAACGTATGTGTGCATGAAATGAACGCAACCGGTCGCATTTATATTTACCAAATTAAATAATTTTACTACGACAATGTATAGGTGAGCTTTTTTATTATGCCGCATTAATAGTCCTATGTGAGTAGTTGTTAGTTATATGTGTGGTCTAATAGTAGTCGCTGTTGAAGGCGTTGCTCGTGCAGTTGCCGTTGTCAGTGGGAGAGTCGGGGTGCTCCTCGGGCTCCACACCGTTGGTACGCATCTCGTCACGTACCTTTGATACAAACAAAATTGAAAATGATGTGGTAACACAGATAAAAATACAAACAAATTAATAACCTCCTTTTTGATGTCGGCTAAAAATCACCAAAAGCTTAATCCCGCCATGCGAGTATTGTAATGAACCATATTCTAGTAGAAGCTTTGAGTTTATTTGGAGTTTACCTTCTCCACTTGCCGCATGACGCGCAGCATGTTGAGTCCGGCGAGGTTCTTCAGCTCCTGCACGCTCCATTGGCCACTGCGCAGCAACTCAGCAAACAGCTCTGGGTACTTGGACACATCCTCCAGGCCGCGGGGGACGCTATGTTTGGGGAAACATATTGTCAAGCACTTTACCGCAACGTTTGACGCCCTCTATACAATCAACTAAAATTTAATCGTTAATGGAGTGCTTTCAATACTAAGAAATTAGTTTTGAACCTTCATGAACACAAATCGTCAAGTTTAATCAAAGTTTAAATGTGTCACAATGTACAATCATGTTTTAAAAGGTGTAACTAATTTAAAAAACGTATTAGCAAACCGATTGACGCCGTCGAAGTCACCTCCGATGCCGACGAAGTCCGCGCCAACCAACTTCTTGATGTAGTGGAAATGTTCTACACAGAAAAACATAAATAAAAACATCGTTAAACTTTTACTGATTTAAGAAAATTCACGATATTTAACGGAATATAATGACAATAAACAAGATTAGAATATAATTATGTTTAATGAGAAATGAGCCGAGAAGAATTGACAAGTTCATCCTTTTGACTTAATTTATCCGACGCGACGTATATAGGTCGAGTGCTCCTTGGCTATTTCATTTTCTGGCGCGTAATTAAAAGATATTGGCGCGCTGTTCTTGATTAAAACAGCTACCTGAGATTTGTTGGCCACTGACAACAATAGTCATCGATAATAACAAATTGTTGAATTACCCGCGACATCGGAGAGCGTGGCGTTGGGTGCGCATTTCACGAAATCCGGAAAGAAGTTCACCATTATGATGCCGCCGTTCTCTTTCTATAAATAAAATAGACCATCAATTATAAAATATATAACTGATTTTTCAGGCGTTTCGACAGTATTATAACATACCGCGCGAACGGAGTCGCGGGCGACAGCTAGTTTGCTATGCATTTAATTTTTTTCCACAAAAAAATATTATAATTTTTTTTAAAGAGTTATAAACAAATAATATTAATACACATTTCTATCTTGGTTGCATAACGAAAAACAAATTAAATGAAAATAGAAATTAAGAGACATTGTTACTCTGCAAAGTTATTATATTCTCGAGAAAATTGAATAAGAAGGAATGAGATTATTCGTCCGAGATTATTCTGTCTTAAACACTACGCGTCAGCTAGGCGAGACTGTCTTAATTAAAATGTTTAATGTAAAAACAATTCCAATGTTTACGTTTGTGTTTTAGTTAAATAATTCCAACAAAAATTTAATTACATCGCATGAAAGATGTAATAATGTTTTTTTCTAAACTAATATTATATTTTACTATCGGATAATATTGTATATTACTAGCAGCAATGAAAGTGGAACGTACAACTATGAGTATTTAGATTTATAACATTCCATACTTGCTTTGTGGTTATACTAGTTACTCTTTTATTTTAAAAGAAATTAGTTTTACTTTTCAACCTATACCGTACAGAAATAATCAGTCTTTCCAATGAAAAAATCTTGTTTTTCTATTTAGCAGTTTCTAAGATACATTTAAATAAACTGCTGTTTTGTAGGAGACGTTCTTGTCAGTATCTACTTGAGGTGCTCTAAAAGTTCTCAGAATATCATAGCGCTAATTTTTTTACAGTAACCAGAGCGTCGTGACCTTGCCCGCTATTCGAGTATAACATAGTTTTGTTCCACATAATTTTAAATTTCTGTTATGAAAATGTTAAAATGCTTTCTTTTTTTGAAGTAGTTCAGTAATTTTAATCAAAGTAAAATGAAATGCGCAGTGCTTACTAGATATAAGATTAACTTAAGTTCTTACTTAGTGATATTAATGTTTTATTATAAAACGAATTAATAAGCTTAAATAGCTATCGTAAAAAGTAGTCTTTAAATTGCAATAATCAAAAAATACGTAAGTAAAATTTTTTTATAACTCAGTGTAATCTTTAATATTTGCTATAACAGCAAAAGCAAAGAAATATAGTATAAAATATGTGCCTATTCAGGGCTCGGGACGCAAGTCAAATATTAAAATGTTCCCCCGGGATGGATTTGTTCTAGCGTGTTTACCCGGCTTTTTATATCAATTGTACATTCGTTGGAGTTGCGTTTATTTGAACACATTCAGTGATTTAACCATTCCATTTCACATGTTTAGTAAACAGATGAATCAGTTTAGAATAGTTAACTTAGTGTTTGGACTGTCACTTGTTATGTATATAAAAGGATAGGAGTATATATTTGTTTATTTATCTTAAACATTGAAGTTCAGTATTTCCCGTTAAATCTTTTTCAGATAATAATTGTACAAATATAATGTAAGTTTTAGAGGAACACGCGTCGCATAAAAACCTTGTCTTAAGTTTTACCTCTTGGTAGATCATCTTACGCTGTACAAAAACGTACCAAAGATTGAATGATGTCATCGGGTACATTTCGCTTGTGGTTGCAAAGGTTGTACACTGAAGAGTGACTGAAGATGACCGGGGCCTTGGAGAGGCGGATAGCCGCACGCGTGGTGTTCTCACCGACGTGAGACAGATCCACCAACATGCCGAGTCTATTCATCTCTTTCACCACTTTCTGTAGACAATAGAAAAGATATAAAGAAAACTTTTTAAACGATACATTTATAAAACAACGAGATAGAAATCATATTCTTTTCTAATCGCCTTGCAATGGTTGCAAACACTAAACACTTAACAAAAATTATAAAAATGCAAAGTAATGAATGTTATTCGAAGCATTTTCAATTTATATTGTAATTACTAAATTAATTTGATCATAATCTACATAGTCGTTATAACTCTATTTGCGGTATTGAAGCCGCGTTAGTCTATTAAAACGTCATTCGCACTACGCATGCAAATTTGACGTGACAATTGAACATTACGTCAGATGAACGGACAATATCATACAATTGTGTTATCTCAGGATTGTGGATTCTGAATACTGAATAAATCTCGTCAACCTCAATGTGTAATAAGTAAAATTAAGTATTTTTATTCTGTAATAAATTAGTTTATTCCAATAAATAAATATCACACAACCATAAAATTAAAAAGTATAAGATAATTGACGCAACAGAGCACACATTAAATATGGAGATTTTAAATTCAAGAAATAAATGAATGTCGCATTGGAATACAAAAGTTAACGACAATTTTAAATGGCTTGCTGTCAATGTGAAGAGTAAGGAAATGTCTTTCATGTTTCGAAAGCACTCAGTGAGAGCTACAGCCGACTGAATATTTAAAAAGTTTTGCGACATTACTAAATAATAAACATTTATTCGCTGTTGCATTACGATTAACCAATAACTACTCACCTCCCCAAACTCCGTAAGTCCATCGACGACGGGGGCTTCATTAGACGAATCAGCCCTACGAAGTAATACAAATAAATAAAGCAAAACAATTTAATCGCTTTTATATCGCGAGGCAAAGTCGTTAGTGCGTCTGAATTTAATTAAATGTTAGGACTGTAGGCGGTAGTCGTCACTATATTAGGAGACCAGCGAACAGTTTTCTCTTTATTCTATAAAAAAACTTTGGCATCGTAAATGGTCTAATTAAAATCCCGAATCAAACTTCAAATTACATGCTAAAGCAATTTTCATGTCTAAATTGTTTTTTGAATAAACACGAACACAATCAATCAACGGCGCTCGTAACCACTGGAGCGTAATTACCGTGACGCTGCGGGCAGGATTAAATTCGAGCACGTAATTAGATTTTATGTTATAGTAATTATAAATTTCAATGATTTTACTAAAGCTAAAGCATACAACATAAAAGTTAATTGAAACAGTTGCTAGTTAGACTGTAACGCGAGATTGATCGTTAACAAATTAAATGGAAATCAATGATAGACAATAAAATTGGAATATCTGTATGTAATAATGAAAAAAATTACATTTTAATGATTTGCATTACCAATAACGAAAACCAAATTTTGGTCTGTTTGTCTGTCCGCAAGACCGCGTTTATTCAGAGTAATCTCCGAAACGGTTGGCTTGCTTTTGACGGAGCTTTGTGGGATGGTAGCTGATGTATGCGGGCATACTGTAGGTTAATTTTTTTATTAATTTTTTCTGCCCTGATAAAGTCGCGGGCAACCACTAGTATTGAATATAAGTGTGAAATAAACAATTACATTATGCTTTCTCTATACAGCTTTCTATTGTTGTAAATTTCTCACGTAGTCCTATAGAAATATGTTCGTCTCTGAATCTCACAGATTTATTTCATTATATCTGGTCTAAACATAAACTCAGTATAACATTTAATAATACATCTGTAAAAAATAAAATTAAAAGTTTTTACGCACGTGTAAAAGTCAATTTTACTTTACATTGGCATGTGTTCGGAAGATTAAAAGAAATTGGAATGAATGTTTTTTCAAAGGAATGTGGAACGAGTTTACACAGGTTGCGAACAAAATCGATATTTGAAGTGAGCGAATCGTTAATCTGTTCGTTTTTTTTCCGAAGGCAAGCGGGGATGGTTGAAATTTTATTAAAAACTGTATCGGAATTCTATTAGTCGCAATAAAGTGTTTTGAAAAGAAAATTCTTTTAAATAAAAAGGCAAACCTCGTTTGAGCGCGTTGACGAGACATTGTTAATGATTGTTGTGTTAGAGACCATTACGTGAGGCTTAATCTAGGTTTCCACTGCTGTTATACTTAGCTACAGATATATTTTCATAACTATCTACGACTGAATAAAGATATTAACCTTTTCTTGACAACAATTTTTTCCTAAAAGTTAGTTGCAAATCAATTTATCACCAAAATAACAGACACTGCTTAAAATAATGAGGCATCCGCGAGCTTTTTTATATTAAACATCAAATTCATTCGAAAAATCCCCGATGAGATCTTTTTTAAACGTTACCCTTGTCGTATAGATCGAAGTTACGTACCACGGAGTGTTGCAGGTGTGTGTAAGGGTCATGTATCTCACGCCGAGCTGATAGTAGCTGCGCAGGACGCCCAGAGAGTTGGCGATCGAGTGCCCGCCTTCGATGCCGATCAAGGACGCTATCTTACGCGGTCGGGCGCTGTGAGCTTGCAGGATGTCTACGTAAAGATAATTAATTTTATAGAAAAGAAATTACAAGATAATAAACCTAAGATGTTTTTATCAAATTGGTTTTAACCTTCTGAAGAATGCTTTAAGAAGACGACATGTTAACTATGGTTTTTTATCTTCATCATCATCATCAGCTCACTAAACGTCCCCACCGAGGGACTCGGAGCCTACCCTAAGTTATGGGTTTTTTTTTATCATAATTCAAAGTATTCTATCTCGTGTAATATGTTATGTTCACTGTACCGGTAACAGAAGTGGCCAGTTGCATTTGCATCGGATATTTTTCAACCAGTCTCTTGATGACGTCGATTTGCTCAAGCGTCAGCTGCACGGCGTCCTTGTTCTGAGTGGCACACGGCACGAACGCAGACCAAAACTGCAAACAAACTTACTTTTATAAACGTAACAAACATCGCAAAGTTTTTTACTCAAAATCTAGGAAAAAAAACGAATATACAGTTACGAGTTTAATTACTTAACAGTATGTTAAAAATTTCAAAA
>NW_013530472.1:366650-390030 GCF_000836235.2 Papilio xuthus
TCGAGCACTAGACGCGGAATTGCTTACACTTGACGCGTATCTTCTGTGTGGTTGTGGTATTTCACCGCACGTACAGGCTAATTCGTGCAACAGATTATACTGTGAGTTTTAGCTCTGTCAGTAAAATGGGTGGAATTTTCCAAATGAAAAAGATTAATGTGACCACATTTAGAAACAAACAAACTGTGACATTCCAACATAGTGAAAACCACACATTGATTTTTTCCGCGAAAATACAAAAAGTGAGCATTTTAACGTGTTTCATTTTAATCATTTTAAAAACGATGCAAATTTTCTAAATGATGGTTCGATGAAAAAAACATGCAGCAAAATGAAAAGTAACATTTTGCCAGACATTTCAATTATCGAACTTCGTAATTGGTTTGTTTTTTGTACATTTTCAGTTCCAGAAACATTCTGTGTACGCAACATAAGTGTAAATGTGTGAGTTTTTTTAAAGAGAATAGGGGAGGAGGGTTGTGAGAGTTTAGGTAGTCGAAAAACCTGTATGCATGCAACATTTAATTAACGCATAAAATCTCCGTTGCATGCAAATGAGAGTTCCAGCTTTTATACAACACTTGATTTATCACGTTTTAATTTCAGAGGCAATCGTTGATCAACATATATTTAATTATGTAAAAGATGAAATATTTTAAATTGATACAAAATATTAAAAACATTTCATAAAATTAAGTTTTATTCGATAGATCTTTTTCGTTTTTTTATCTTTTTAAACATAACGGTAAAAGAAAATTAATTTATAAAGATATTTTATTGTTTGAAGCATGTTTGCAAGGTTTTCATCGATCACTAAAATTTACGTGAGATTTGTTTAATTGATTCAAAGTGTCGACACGATTCAATGTAAAATAATTGAAATGTTTGATTTAGGTAAAGTTATAGCACGAGGAAAGATGTTTCATTCCTAATCTAGAATTGTAACACGAAGTGATAATTTAAATAATGAAATATTTAACACATCAATGGTTGGTAATCGATAGAAAATTCAATATTTTACTGTTAATCTACTGTTAACCATATACCCACAAACCCTAAAGTAAAGTTTTGATTTCAATCTAATGTAAAAATATACGTAATAAATCTTTAATAAACGATAAGATTGTGAAAAATAATATGAGTAATATAGAACAGTAAAGACTTTATATAAGTTTGTTTAATTTCATGTGCAGAATGTAGATTAAAAAATGTTTAGTCAGGTGACTACTGGTCTAGGTGTAATATCAACAGAAAGCTATCAGCGCCACACCGAGTCGACACAGAGCGAGGTAAAAACGGCTGGTTGAAATAACTATCCTCCCGTGACCTGAATAAGTCTTGTGGCACGGCTTCCAACTTTCGACGCTTTTGTCTCCGGTTTTCCTCTTTTTATTTTCCTTACAGACACGCGTATATTTACGGTCGCAGCGGTTCCTTTGTACTGATGAAAATCCTTGTCTGTTGGTCGTTTGTTTGGTTTTTCTACTTTTAGTTACTAGATGTATGTGAATGTGGATACATTCTGGTACACAAATTAATTAATTAAATTGTGCAAATAAACATACGTTATAATAAATCGATAGTAAATAATAATAGTTATTTAAAAACGTTGTTTGAATTTTTAAAAAAATATGAAGGAACTTGTTTACTAAAATCGTCGCCTGTGACTATAAAAAATGTACGGCATGGATGTAATTTGTATATTGATAAGCCGGTTTTTTTTTCATAAACGGGCTCAGTTAAAGGCAATAGCTACTTAATGTTAAAATAAAAATCTTACTTGAGCTCCAACCATGCCCCTCCTCAGTCTGGGTAGATCAGTATGAGAGTACTTGGATTTGGACCAGGGCTCGACGACGGTCAGGTCAGTGTCCAGTTCGAACTCGTTGATCTGGTTGCGAAGAAACTTGCGGATGTTCCAGGGCAGATCGTTATGGCTAAAGAAAAAGTCAACTCTTATAATCTGATTGACGGAAAGCTTGATTTTGTTATTCTTAGGTACAAGAGTTCCATCAAGTGATCGTGAACGCGGCCTAATTGTATTTTGCCTAGGCAAATTGTAAAACGTCGGCGTTCGGAAAAATATTAGTGGCTGCAAGCCCGCAATTCATTAAAAAGACATCTTAGTGTCAAAAATAAAACACTTCAGTTCGTGAATCGTTACCTTAAATAAGTAATTTGCAAATAAAGCGCTTTTAACGCTCCAGTGACATTTATAAAGTAGAACTTCCAGAGATACAGACCCGTCGGTAAGCGGTACCTCCTCCAGGATTTGCTTGGCGATATCAAGACGCTCGCGGTCGTAGGAGGCAGCGGCCACTACCGCGGTCACGGCCAGCAGCACGCACGCCACCGCGCGTCGCTCGCAGCGGTTCACCATTCTTACTGCAACATAACATATTTTTTGGTAATGTTGCCGTCGAGTATGCTTATTTCCTAACTTAATTACTTCGCAAACTTGAAATAGTAAGTACGTGTTAAGATATAACTTTTAAGAAGACATTTTTATATTCGATTCAAAGTAATAGCGTATTTATTCTTTGAATGTACATATGTTGTGTTTAATTTTTCTTTCCATTAAATAATTGAAAATAATTAAAATAACTGAAATTAATACATACATAGAGAGAGCCGAAGTACGCTTATTACAAATTGTACTATATTGTAAAATCGCCGGCACGAAAGTAGAACCGAGACGACGACGACTGCGCAGGTACACTTGAGTGAAAAAATATTTTATAATAATGTATCGTTCATTGATTTTGCATAATTGGGTTTATTTATAAATTAGTTTGCTCTACTCTGTAAAACTCTACATTATGGTGAATTTTACATTTGCTTTGTTAGCTTCCGAGGGGAATTAAAACTACTTTAGCATGCGATTAACATTATATCGTTCTTACATATTTTGAATGTTGATAAAGACTATTTAAGAGATGTTAAGTTGGATATTACTTGAGTCGTGTGGAGCTTGCGCTTTAGTAAGTTTCGGGTACTTAAATCATTTTTCGCGTAGGTTCTACTTACGTGCCGATTATTATACAACAAGGCTTTTAACCACAAAATACTTCTAGTTGAACCGTTTTTAGTACGTTCTTTATTTATTAAAGAATAAAGATAAAAAATAACAGGGGTATAAGATAAGGATTGTAAATAAGTATTAAAAGATAATATTTTCGTACTTACAAAAAGGATCCTCATTGCTATTAAGCTCAATACAGAAGTGATTATTTACAAAACATGTTTGCTCATTTTTTAAGTTTTATCATGATACATTTTAAAAAATAAACAGGATATTTTGAAGTGGGAAATAATCCATCTTAAGATGACAGATGTGACGTTAAACGTTGATTCCTGTTGATGTCACACGTAAAAATGATAACGTCCCTTTCATCTTATAAAATATTTTTTACGTCTTATTTTGAACGCGCATTATTAGGTGTCAAATCAAAAGTGCGTAACCGTGTCTCTGTAAGCAATCTTGAAATTGTCTTTCAGATATTTAGAAGCAGCTCGATGAGTTATAGAAATTGAAAATATACGAGTACATTGTTGAACATCGCAGTTTTGTTATTGTTTCTTTAGTTTCAAACTATAACAGTTTCATATGAAAGTTGAAGTAAATGTTTTCTAAAGACATTCAACATTTAACAGACAACGCAAACTGCACAACGACATTAGTTCCGATAATATTATAATATTATACCTTATCGGCGTTACTAACGATTATGGTTAAATTACTTATAGGAAAATACTCCTTATGCGCGCTCTATTAGTGATGTAATTGAATCTTTGATGAGCTCAAAGCTAACTGGAATTTGATTATATTTACCGATATAGAACCTCTTCTAGGTTAGGAATACTATAATACTTAAATATTCATTCATATTAAGAGATATTCCTCTTCTTTGAAGGATTATCGTTAAGACCAAGAAGAATAAAGATATTATATTGTTAACAAAGTTTAAGCGCTTTGATTTACATTTTAATAATGAATGTACAGTAAAGATACCCCGAAATATGTCAAAATATTCGCGGCTTTGATCTTTCGTGCTTGTTTTTAGCGACAATGTAGGTTGGAAATCATTTCTGCTGCCGAATTAACGTGTTTCTGTGAGCGTTACATAGCGGGTTATTAAAAACTCTATTCTGGTTTTCAAATTTTTGGTGTTTTGAGTTGGGATTATAATACTCTAAAATGGTAATATGCAAGCAATATTGAACTTTTTAAACAACAACATTCTGAAGCGATCCACTCGTTTATGGCTTCGTAAGCTTTAGTAAAATCTGCAAATTCTATATTTCAATAGGTAGTGGTAGCTTGTATAATCTCTCCATCTTTTCCCTCAGAAATTTTCCGCTACTGAAATAGAATGAGACGTATTTTACAAATAGCTCTTGAAGATTGTGAACTCGATAGTATCATTGCTTACATCTGCTATCTTTCAAATGGTCGTCTCAAAGCGTCGCATCGATTTCGCGGAAAATTTAAAGGCGGCTCACACTCCGAGCAGTTCGCTTCGTGTCGCTTGTAACGCCCCCACATTTTACCTTGTGTCTGTCGACAATTTTGCTAGCAATCGGTTTTCTACGGACATATTTTTTGCACATATTGTGCACTACTATTATACATTTAAGGCTCTCTCGTCTCTTTTCATATTTATTTAGGTTTTCAATAAATACATCGTGCAATTTTGCTGATTTGTATTTAGTTCAATTATACTCTAGATTTCTTGTCTCTGTTTTGTCTAAGAGTGTGAAGGGGATGGCAATATTTATTAATGTAGAGTCATTGGAGTTGTACAGTTAGGAATCTATAAAATGATCTCAGCTGCTAAGTTGAATAATTGTCAATAAGTTATTCATAAGAATTGACTCAATATTAATTGTTCACAATTACAGTTGTTTTTTTTTATTCGAGAGAATGTTTTTTATCACAGTCGATGTAAAAATATTTTAAAACTGCTACAGCATTTTATTCAGGTAAATTCCAAATAAAAAGGAAACATTATAAATAAATATGATCAACTCATTATCAAATAATCTTATATTTATTTGTTAATACCAAACGTCACGCTGATTGAAATGTTTTGCAAGTGACATTAATTGGAATATCGTAATCCAGCGCTGACTGTAATTGGCTTATTTCGCCTCAACGATATCGAGTATGCTGTTAAAATAACGGGAAAGGCTAATTGGAAACTCGATACAGGAGAATTGTGAATCTGGATTTACTTACAACATTTTAATATTCCATATTTAATATTTGATCTCATAGTTCAGTGAAGTTCAATTGCGGAGCAAACGAACAACCTACCCGCGTCGGAGAATTAATTTGTTCAGTTTGAAAAACGGAATGAGCGTTTAAGAGTATATGAAAATGTAAACGAATAAGTGTGTAGCGTACAAAAACAAATTCATCGTTACATTGCCTATTTATTAGTTAGTTTAGTTTAATAAGCCGTTATTATTAGAATATTTCTACTGGTTAACACTATTGAGATAAAAAAAGGTTCAAAGATACCAAGGTACATACCTGCAGTCACAAAATTAGGCAGTTTGATAGTTAAACGCCAAAAAGGCGTACCACCTGAAACAAAAAGCAAACGAATGTTAGCCATAGTCAAACAAATATATATGGCACGATGACAGAGGCGCTGCTGCTGTAACGCGGTTAGTTCTGTCAGAAAATATGAAAAACCAACACGGATATAACAAAAGACATAAAGAAAAATCGAACCTTGTGATACTATTTTTAATATTGTTAGTGAGCTGTCAGAATTTAGTTTGTCGAGTCAAGTACTGGTATATCACCCCCCAACGTTAATGTACACAATCGATACGTATTACAGTATCTGCAGTGGAAGCCAACACTGAAATGTACATCGAATAAGAAGTTACATAAAACTTCTACCTTTTTTATCCTGTTTAAGCACAAACAAGAACAGGAGCGGCCATTAATTACGTGTGCTGTTTTTATTCCATTTTGCACCCCGACACACCCCCGGCGAGATTTAGTGAGATTTGATGGGACACCCTCCCCCTAACATGAGATCACACTGTACTTTTTACAGCTTTAAATTTATTATTTTAGGTTAATACAAAATATGCCGTCCACCTTGGTTTAATTTATACTTTAAGTTACACGATATACATAAATTGACTTTTGTATTTTATGTGATAACTATTTGAGGTTATCTCTATTTTTTTTGTATTTTATACAAGTTTTTCGCTAGTAAAAAAGGTAAGACTGGATGTTATGCATAGTCATGTACGTCGCATCTACCGTGTAATATTCGCCGCTGTCGCTGAGTATTCTAATGAATATTCAATTCGTTCCATCATAGCTACGAAGATTCTATAGCGAGACACCCCTTGCTACACTTTAACCAACGCGTTCACTATAAATATTTACATAAGATTATAGTGTTCATTTGTCATAACGAAGTCATTATGTAGTACTGTCGAATTTTGAAGAAGAAGAAGAGAAATCTACATTACATTATCACATTTACAATAAGGTTCATTTTGTTACACCACTTTTTGCAGAAAGTTGTCTGTGTTATTCTCTCTCTTTTCTTCTATTTATTTCTCACGATGGTATAATAATATTATCATATATCAAATAGTTCACATAAACCAATCTTTACTTTACTATTTATTAAAAACAATATTAACCATTGAGTTAAAATTGAGCCTTCAACAAACACGTTCAATACGAGATTATTCTCGCACGTTTCCAACAATATGTTGTTAAAGGATTGTCGAAACTGTTAGACATGGGTCAGTTGTTTAATGAACTACTCTGTATTTTGTTTCCATGCAGCTTGCGTACTTCGTTAACTTGAATAACACTCTACTGTTTCAATTATTTTGTGCAAACCTACAATAATATGCAGTAGAGTGAAACAATTTATGTAAAAATTAACAGACATCGTTATAAATGAATTGAAAAGTTGACTATACTTATAAAGTTAGTCCGATGCACTAACTAGTTTCCAATAGCGAATCCAGCCCATTAATCATTCACCCATTTGAAGGACGCAGCTGAAATTTACAGCCTGTATTTATTTCTAATTAGTTAAATGTTAGTTTCGAATTGTATTCATAGCAACACGAGACGACATTTATGAATAAAGAATTTCGTCGAAAACAGACAAAATGGTGCAAAAATAGAACGTAGTGACTATGAATTACCCTACATTGTGTACGATGTATGATCTTGGCAAAATGTATCGTGCAAAAGGAAGCCGCGAGCTTTGTGAAAATGTCACCCTGCTCCTTTTTGTGCTTTAAATTTGGCAGAGAAATGCAACAAAATGGAACATTAATTTTTCACATTAAAAATAGCTAGCGGAAAACTGTTTTGGGCTCAAAGAATCTCTAGGGTTTAAAAAATGCATTAAAATGATGGATCTGTATATTGGAAATTTAATTCACTTACGTGTCACTCTTTCAGCTATTGTGTTTTGTAAAAGGTTTTCTGGAAAAAATATTTTAAAAAAATGTAAAAGAGAGTATAAAAGTGACACGAGAAAGGATAAATCAGTGTAAAGCTCGTGGTCATCTTTTGTGAAAACGTAACAGCAATATCTAAGAGAATTTACCAAACTCTACCTACATAATAATTTTATACTTTTTAATTAATGTTGCTTAAGTATAATTACAGTTGTTAAACATCAGGGAGACGCGACTTTGTGACGCCTGACGTCAGATTGCCCCGAGTTAAAGTTTGAAAGTTTCCTCTGTTACCGTGGTCATAAAACTCGACGACTTGCACTAACGAAGATTTATAACTGGATAAATTTTTACAAGTTGTGTTTAATATATTAAGTTAAAGTTTACGAAGCGACGTGATGTGACCTATGATTAATAATTTATACCATTGTTTCGATAGTTTTGCTTCACCGATAGCAAAACAATCGTACCTTGGACTTGCATGCTAGCCCTAGCGTTCAGCTTTGCAATCATATTGTAGATGGCAAATTGCATATATTCCTGGAATAGCGAAGTGACAGCTTCCAGTAGACATAATACAATATGTTAAATAACGACAGGACGCAAAGAAAAATGATCGCTTTCTCTTCACACTTCCCCTCCCGATCCTTTAAAAGAATGATGAAACGGAACACGGCTAACATTGTCCAAGAATTCCATGTGAAAGGTATCTTAATTTTGATAGAAAACATTAACAAAATGGTTACTGATGTTACATTGTATTTTGAAGGCTTTTGTGAGATGTATCTTGAATATATATAATACGTCTATTTTCGTAGATTACTACTGTGTCCTATCCCTGGACATCGCATTAAGATACGCATATCGCCTCGCATACGGATCGATACCAATTACTGGTGTTGCTTACACATCAATAACCTTCAATAAACATCGTATTAGTATTACATACTGTAAGAATAAATATTGGTTTTAATTAATTTTCGGTTGCTGTTTTTGTAATAGAATTTTGTGATAAAAAGATTAAGAAGATTTCGCAAAAAAAAAACTTCTGAATTTCTGTACTACAATATAAACTGTGATTCTATGTTATTTAAAAAAATGTGTTATAATATAATTTAGTGCATGGCTTTCGACAGATGAGACACTGTCAAGAACTTTATATGTATTGTTTAATGAGTTGAATGGAAATTTAATTGTTTTTAATGTTTAACTAAATAGGTTAGTGTTAAGTGATTTATGTATATCTGTAGGTAGTTAGAGTCGATTAGTGCCGCATAATGCATCTCATTGTTTTCCTCGTAACAAGGTTGATTAATGAATTGTGGTTACATGAAACACTTTACTGTTTAATGAATCGGTTCCCGTATTGACATAATACATTCAAAGCGAACTAAAACACTAGCATTGTTTTATTTACATAAGTACGTTGTTGTAACTGTTTTGATTTCGAGCCCTATGTTTTAGTGGATACACGATCTATACATTCACATGGGTAATTATAAATCCTTACTAATATTATAAATGCGAATGTTTTGGATAAATGAATGGAACTTTGTTACAAGGCATCTCCATAACGGCTCAATGAATCTTGATAAAATTAGAGAGATGCAGCGCATAGTCTGGTTGACCATGTAGCCTAGCCTACTAATTAAGTTATTTTAAATTCTTTATTTAGTAAAAAGTCGCGGGCGACAACTTGTACGCATATAAATATTCATACAGTATTTGGTCATAAACATCATAATGTCGTTGAGAAATGTGTTTTCAAGTTTGAAAAGGTATAATTTGTATCATAGTAGGAAAGTTGTTTTAAAATCAAACAAAAGATCTCTGAACTTTCAAATTTTGCAACCATATTTAACTACAGGTCGAATTTCGACCGCCTCTTTACTCGGTATAGCTTCTCTTTTCTGAAGCAAGCTAGCGAAAAATTGACTGTGGAAAGTTTTCAAAAAATGTAAATTTAACCTTTTCATCTAGCATCGCAATATTCTATACAACTACCTACGTTTCGTCTTCGGTTAAATTCCTTCCGAATACTTGAACACCTTCAAATAAGTAAATTGTTGGAGATGAACAGAATAGCGAAGCTGAGCCAGACCCTTTTGCCATCATTGTTTCTAAATACCTGTGTTTTGTGTAAGTTTTTTTTTTGGCAATTAAGAACTTTTTTAAATTATAATACTCACATCATATTAAGTAGTTTATTTAACCGTTTAGCTTATGTTTCCAGTATAACAAATAGCATAGATAAATATCAAACCATACGAAACACGAAAAATATAAACAAATATAAAACGGAAGCGAAACATGAATATTGATTTACAATTCAACGATAGTAAAACTATACAAATAAACCCGTTCACTCTGAAATGTCCTAAAGCCACCACAATTTTGTTACTGTACTGTGCTGTCGTAAATTTTGTTAGCTTCTTTCTTTGTTGTATAAAATAAAAGTCAAGTAACTAAAGAAGTATTACTAAAATCGTATAAAGAACGTTCTTGCAATTTAAGTAATATAATTTTGGTATCGTTCCCGGCCCCGGCCTCGGCTTGGTAATTGAACAAGCTGTATTAGTTCGTAGTCGGAGGATGTCTGAGAAGATAATGTTAAACAAAAGAGAAACAGCTAGGAACGGTCTCTTCCGTTGTTTGTATTTTAATCATTATATTATCCTAAGAGCGGGGGAAATTATGAAGTTCTAGTTATTTAATTATGTTCTATAGCTAGTTGCCGCCAGCGAGACCGTTCCCACGGATTAAAAAAGGTTTTAGTATACTAGACCATTTTCTATGTCTATGCCAAATTTTGGCAAGATCAGATCATCTATTGATTTCATCCATCCATCCATCCATCTAAACTTTCGCATTTATAACATTAGTATGATATTCCAAGTATATACGATGTATGTATTTGAGTTGTTGATCAACTTTAAATTTATTTTCATTATTCCTTGAATTCAGTTTGAAGGAATCCTTATCGAACTCGTATACGGCTGAAGTTTTACATTTTTTTTATAACAATACAATTTTACCAAGCGGTGGCTCGGCATTGTGTGGACGGCAAACATTGTCGCGTTGCCGGTGAGCCGACAGTTATTGTTACGTCGAGTGCCTCTCAACACTCTACACCACACTTTGACATAGTTACGAATAAAAACCTTTCATAATTTTTTTTATTTTCAAATCAACCGCAATGTTAAGATTTTTATATCATTTTTGATCGGCCCCAATAATCGATGTGGAACAGTTTTTGCTCTTTTATTATATTTACTTGTTTCGAAAACAGATTAAACTAGAGCCTAGTTATCCAAAATAATCCGATCGAATTTAAGAATTAATTATTGGGTTTGGCCTTAACACACGTACACTGTTAACGGATGAACCACTTCTATTTACCTGTTCAAAGGCTAACTTTAAGAGAAGGAGTTCTCTTCAATAGTTACTTGTTCGCCTTTTCAATGTGCTATCTTATAAACGTCAACATGGGAGTCGGAAGCAAAACTAAGTTACAAACGCCTGAAGCAAAAGCGCAGCAAACGAGGTGACTTGATACCTGGCTATGTTATTTTACAACTAAAATACAACATAAACTATTCTGTTTATACAACGTTATTGGATACAAAAGTATACTGAAATTAGATATTATTTATGAAAGTTAGTAGCAGTAATCGTAGAAGTGTTGTAAAGTAAACTTACATTCAAATATATATGCAATTATAGAGCGTAAAATTAGAAACTTTTCATTACAAGCATAAATATTTGCTTGTCAAAATAGACTAGTGGTAATAAGTAGGTATATTAAAATATGTCCCGTCTATAGAATACTTACATTTTTTTTTCTATGTTTCAGTTAAGCAGATCAATATCATACTATAGAACGCCATTAACAAAACAAAAGAGGACTATATACGAGTATTTTTTTATTAATTTGTAATATCTTCAGCGCAGTTATTTACGTATAATAATTTAATATAAAGTTTATACAAAGACCGATAGATGTATCAAAAAGGATTTAAAAATAATACAACCTTAATATAACTGCTCTTGAATAAGATAAGCTCCTTGAGTCTTTGTCTCGAGCTGCGATCGTTGAATCGTTTCGATTTGAGCTCATAACATTTTAAAGTCGATAGAAAGTTAGTTTTTCTTTACAGTTATTTATTTTATAGTGTGCTATGTTTATCTAACGTCTTACATATCACCTTCCTTATAACTTGGACAGATAATTATGACAAAAATGACGTACAAAAACGCGTGGTGCTACAATAAGCTTATAGATGGTTATTAGAAGAAATTACATCTTTTATTGAAATCCGTAGTCGTCTTGCTTTAGTAATATCTATGACGATATTATAAATATTATGTTTACGTAAGGTCCCTTGAAATCTGTACAATTGTGGAATGCCAACTAATGAAGTAGGAATAAACGGAAATTTGAATTGTGACGTCATCAGTGATAACGAATCTCATTGGCTGGAATAGTTCCAAGCAATTCAACGGAACGCTCCCCATAGTATAGGCGGCACAAAATGCAATGCAAAAATACGTGACCACTCTTCACAACGAGAGAGTCAATAGACACGAGCATGAATACAGTTTCAAGAAGACATAAATAGAATAACACAAAGTACAATATACGTAATTAATCTTTTGTCATATTTTTAATTCGAGATAAAAATTGCTATTAACATTTACGCCTTAATGACATTTTTGTCTTATCTTTTTTTTTCGAAATTAAATCTTATTGATAGAAAAATATTATAATTATATATATGAAAAATGACTGTAAAATGTTCAGCAAATGCTGGTTTACCCATCAAATAAAATATTACCTAGAATCAGTAAACTGAAAAAATATGAGAAGTTCAAATGAACATCAAAAGGAATCAAAGCCTGAGAGTATTTTCTCATAGCGAATAAAACGTCAACTGAGCATTTTTGTACCGGCTCAGAAATGCACCGTACCATTCCAAAACAAACATCATTCCAGCTTTTAATAGACGCTGAGAGATTTTCATCTGTACTTCAGTTCTACCTTCTTGAAGTGATACTTCTTTTGGCACGTTATGAAAAATCGTGGACTATAAAAATTTTAATGAAAACTTAAATACACGTGTCTTATATCATTTATTTCTTAGAAATCGTGAAATAATTTTCTTATAAAGACATTTATATCCCAAGTTTCAAAGCTTATTCCGAAGTCTTTGCATTTCCATTACACCTTTTATAGTTTAATATTAATGTTCAACAAAATAAACTTTTATTGCTTCTGTTATTCAAAGTAGGATAAACTTTGTCTTAAACACTGAGCTATTCGGACAAATAGTTGAAAAGTTCAACGATGAGCGCCTTCAGCAGAGCGCAAGCTTGGCCCGTGGATGAAATAATTGCTTTTTGTCTGAAAAACAATATTCAATTTACTGTAGTAAATATAAACATATCATTTTTAATTAATTGCTCTTTTGTAATCTACAATTTTTTTTATAAATGGTTGCAGCGTTCTTTAAAATTAAGTTTTTTTGGGAAGAAATTCTCGGTCTGAACCGAAACCGTTTTCAGACCGAATGAATAATGAAGGAGAAATGGTTTAAATCAGACATAGACCGAATATTGTAGGTGTCGGGAAAGGCTTTGGCAAAGCAGAGGAAAAACGAATGTTGAGAACATGTACATGGCTGAGCTTTCATTGGCGTACGGGGAAATACCATTCAAAGTTACCAGTTTATTCTTTAAGGAAATTATAAATTGACCACCGACTTTTTAACTTTAAATAAAATGTTGCCACTGCTTTCTGATTTAATGGTGATAGAAATTGTATTTAATTTAATTGAATTAAAGTTCATTTTTGGTTATCCGTCGCCAGTATTTTAGGGCCATATTATTGGGAGTGTACGCTGCGATAAAGTTCGCACGGAAATCAATCACACATTCAATCGTAAATTGCCTGTGCCTTGATTGGCATCGGGTTCAAATTCAAAATTTGGCTGATATAAATTTTAACGTTTATTTTCCTTTAAACTTGCTTAAAGACATCTCTTAAAGTCAATATGAATTTAAATACATCAAAATACTCTTTGGCACTTTTATAAAGATGTCTGAATTGTGTTGTAACCTTATAGAAGAGGTTGATATCAAGTGCTATTAGTAAGTTAAATTTTATAATATTGATATTAATAATCAGTTGCAATCTTGCAACAATGTTATAAAAACAATATTCTTAAGGTGGTCACAATAACTTCTTTATGTTCAAGTTTACATCAACGGCACAGCAACACTGCTGAGACATTTTACCACTGAGATTAGAATTCAGAAATTGTTATACAAGTTCTGGTCACAAATCTTTGTCATTACAATCTCTCTGATAAATTAAAAGCAGTTTGAATTTTGGCAAACAGCGATACTCAGCATGACGTAAATTCCAAGCTTCCTTCGCACAAAACAAAGGCATTTGCTATAAAACAAAATCTTAACTGTAGACATTTTCAATCAATATAAATCTTTTGAATTTAATTTTTCTACAAATATTGGGAATATTAAAAAACAAAAAAAATCTAAATTCCTCTTACTTAGTGGAAAGAGCTTTAAAACATAATTTCGTTTCTATTAGATTTTAATTCAAACGTGTTTAGAGCGGCTCTATATTTTTATACTAATTTTTTTCTTTACGAATGACTTCGTTCTTTGCCTTTGAATTTTTAACTTAATAGAAAAAAGGAGACGCGCGAATTAATTATCAGGAAGTGACACAAACGTTCGAGGCGATTGCTCAAAAGAGCATGAAGTTCTTACAGGCCAGTGCTCTCTCGCCTTTTGACACGTCGGGCGTGACACCCAACCTCCCACCACGACTCCCATATGGAAGCGACTAGTCACATATCTTTAATTATTTTGTCCCACGTTAATGTTCAATGATACATTCGAAACACAAAAAGTAGCGTAATGAAATCGATTGCTTGCTTTAACTATCAATCACATTTTGAATATCATATATTCAATGTATTTTATATTGATGTAAAATATGTGAAATTGCCGTATATGCAATACGATAATAATCCGCATCGATAAATCTCGAACCTAAATTGACTTTAATTCGGTAAAGCGTTTGATGAAAGCTTTGAAATAGATGACAAATTCAAACTGAAAATAGATTTAGTGTCGCATTCGGTATCGATATTGGGCCTTCATTAGTGAGGATTACGTAAGAGGTCAACGCTAAGGGTTTGGCTTAGTGATCAAAGACTATGAGTGCGACACTGAAACTTTAGAGAAATTAATTAAAAGGCTCTATAACTTTGAACAAATTTTTATAAATAAATATTTTTAATGAAATTATTAGTCTCTAAATTTGTTTATATAAACAATACAGATAAGTATTTGTTGAAAACAGATGGACTGTTACATTGCGTTTTATCTATATTTGGTATATATTTAGGTAATATTGAATGTGTTCGTAACTTCAATGGCAAAGTTGCCGTTGCTATTTGTATTGACCGCACTCGCTCTTCTAATGAAAGCCGCATATCCGGGATTAATATTAATGGAATAAACAATGTGCCAACTTGTCGTGGAGTTGAGATGTGACCGACGACCCTTCCGCGCTCTATCACACTTTATTAAATAACCTTTTTGATATATTTAATAAAATTACATCTACGTTTGTAATCTCGTTTGCAATGCGTTTTTTGAAACATAAGAAATATTTTTTTGTGCGATATAAATTCAGAATGCTTTTTTTTTTTAGGAATTTTGATTATGTCGCAATAATACTTCCTAGATAACCAGATTAACTTGTATATTCTACAGCAAAACTGTCTCAATGATATAGGCAGTTTAATATTATAGCATATTAAAGCACTACAAGTGGTCTCCAATTATTTTTTTCCTATAAATAATTCAAGAGGCTTTAGTCTTTTTCATATTCATAATAATACAAAGGTTAGCATATGTACACAATGCGTGTACGTCTATTACCAATAATAAGGATTCTTTTCATATCAAACTTCAAAAACATTTTTATTGCTTATCAAGGAGGATTTATTTTTAATGAGGGAGAGAGATGCCTCCCTGAGGGTGCCGCCATTGTGAATATTATATGAGCAAATACGAACTAAACACATACGGGTAAGTACCTGTATAAATACTCAGTGTATATACACGACATGTACAGTCGAGGATATTTATTTCCTACCCAATTCTGTGAAATATCATTTGATGTTCGCCAAGCATTTAAATTATGATGCCATTGTTTTATCGTGACATTTTGCTGTAATTTGATACAAAGTGGGAAGAGTATATAATTCTTTGGCTACACGTAGGTTAGTACTGCGTGTAAAGTGACTCGTGAATACATAACATGTATCAATAACTATTCATATCACTGTCGATTAGACAGCTTACGAAATTGACTTCAATATAGATATTGATTCGTCGACATCGCTTGTGGCGAACATTGGCTTGTGTAACAGATACGAACAATAGTTATAGGATATTGACATTTCTCACAACTATATCCATATATAACAAACAAAACTTAAACCAATTTTTTATAACACCATCTATAATACTCCGAGAAAGAATACTATACAAATGACACGTCATACTTTGAAATCACAGAAAGAAACATAAGTCTGCATACCTACCTACCTATGCGAAAATGGCATCTTATCAGTTTAGTACTACTAGGTATCAAAAATACTTTTGGAATTTACATCGTCTTTTCTTTGACACTTACTAAGATGTTCTGATATTGATATATACATATAAATTATTTCATTCAATGAAAATTAATTGAAATAGAAAATGAACATCATTTATTATGAATAAATATTTATTCCGTCCGACAGTGGAGACATAGCGCAGTGTCAATTATCAAGCTGTGTATATTCTGAGCAACTTACTTTGATCACTATCTTGCGGTATCGCTTTGACGCCGGTATCGAATGCTTTGCTTTCAATGATAAATTGCACCCTCTTCACTTCACTATATCTAGACAATTATTTAACTCTCTTATACATCTATTTAATACATAAAGCAATATATTTATTGCATAGTATTATTAAAATCAGTTCATTCAGTCTTTGGTTTTTATATTTGAAATTTTCAAAATACTTTTATTAACGATTCTAAAACGAATCCCACAGATATTATAACGTCTAGAAATATAAATGTTTAACATACAAGCGGAGCTTGCATTCTTGAATTGAGTTCTTTGTATGCGGTCGCAGACGAGTACGACATGCAGAAATTATCGAGTCTCCGGTCGAAGCAGATTTGAGCACACAATCATAGGTCTGTGAGTTACAACTATATCTATGCAATATAGTAAACAGCTCTTGGCTCTTACAATATAATAATTTTAAATTACATTGAAAACAGAATAAACGTAAATCAAACAGGAATAACATACTTGATTGAATAAATCATCCCTGTCCTTTTCCATAAGAAATGTCAGCTCTGTATATACTAATCGTAGTCGCGTGGCCTAATAAATATACAGACCAAAATATAGCTATTATGAAATATTTCGTTTTTGTAAAAGAATTCGATTAAAAGCTTGCATAGTAGAACGTATAATATAAACTAGATGACATAACATGCCACCTAGGACAAAACAACTCTTGTATTGTGTTTGTGTGAATAGGTTCGGGCGGGTTTCGCGCTTTCAAAATAACAGCGGACGCGAGTTAGCCCGAATCTAAACTAATATTATTAAGGGATAAAGTTTGTTTGTTTATTTGTAGTGTATAAGTTGTGAAACTGTCGAGTGAGTTTAAGTTGTTATTTTACTTTTAGAAAGCTTAAATCACAATAAGAAATAGTGAATTACAGTATTGCATTAATAATAAGATTTTAATCAGAATCCATGATAATTCAGAGCTAGAAAGTAGCACTGAACTTATTTATTCCTGTAGAATCATTCTTTAAAGCGATCCGAGACATATTAAACATGTTACAATAGAACTTGATCAAGCAAAGTTGACAATTTTTTTCAAACTCCTTGAATCCTTCAAGGTTGCGGGAGTGCACTGGATGCGGACGGCACAGGACCGGGCATTGTGGCAATAGATGGGGGAGGCCTACGTTCAACAGTAGACGAATTGGGGCTGAATATGATGATGATGAATCACATTATAAAAGATAGCAGATATTTGATAGAGATTAGTTAGTATGCATTTCTTTTTAATAATACGTCTAAAATAAAAAAAAAGTTACGATAATAACTTAGTACCTGTTAAAAGGTTTATTCTTTCTTAAGAAAATAATTTATGATCTAAATAAATATACCGCCTACGCAGACAAAACCTTACAAGGCGGAGGCATAATTATTGCATTAATGAGAATTGAGTATAACAATCTTCAAATAATGCGGTCTGCGGGTCGCCGCTATAACTCAGAGGCAACGGGGCTTCATAACTATTATAACATAGCTTTATATATATGAAACACAAGCGAGAAAACTATCAAGTTTTTCGTTTATAATATCCAATTTTTTTATGAAGAGAAATAATACCATATCATATTTGAAAGGTCTTCGATTGCAAATGAAGCTGACAGTCCTTTGTTAGATATTCGAAAAAGGTTTTTTATATTTTTGAATTAACTTTATTTGAATAAATATGGTAATTTTGAAAAAATATTTTTGGCTTTGTAATTTACAATATTTTTTTGTACAATGATGAGTTCAATCCGGTTTAGTAGATAATTTTATTGTTATTTAAAACTCGAATATAAGTTGAATTTATGCGCGACATATTGGGCTCAACAAGTAGTGTAATATAAAATGTTTGAAGGTGGATTAGGTGCGGGAGACGTATTTGTTTTCAAAAGTGCATATTCCTCTTACGGGCTGCGGACGGAAAAGAGGGTTTCAAAACGAGGTCATTAGTTTGCAAGTGTGACATGAAATTTACCATGTAAGTAATAGTTATAGCGGTAATACAGAAAATTAAAAGAACATAAATCTTGTAATTATCGGCTTACAATATCTTGTTATACGAGTATATATAACAATTATAAAATAATAAGTCGTGTAATATCAACAACATTGTATAAATATTGATTAACTCTGAACCAATCATTCGTATAAATGATAAATATTATATCGTAAAGTCGTCGGCGACTAGTAGTTATTATTTTTTGTTTTTTTTTTCACTTCTTTATGCCATTATTGCTTGGTATAATTTAAACATTTTAAGAAATTTTACTAAGAAATAAAATTCTATAATAATTTATTTGGCTGTTTAGGAAACGTTTTAGGTTATGTATAAAATTTACGTGTAACAATGTTACCATACTTCTCCAATTCGGCTTGACCCATTTTTTGAAATTTTGAGAATCGGAGTCGCGAGCGATAGCTAGTAATATAAAGATAGATATTGCCAATTGAAGCCTGTAAAATAGCAGGTAGGCTGATAAAATTAAACATGTTTCCGTCAGTCATTAGGAAAATATTTAATTACTAGATAAGACTTAAGTCGTCCCCGAAAATGCTAACAACGGAGATTGAAAGGATGAAAACTTTAGATCCCTTGAAAACAGACCGAATACTATTTAAAATGATATTATTGCAAAGTGACGTCGATATGTGTCAGATCAATAATTAAAAATATAATTGGTTATCGCTGTTTTCGCTAGTTCATGAAAAATATGTTTAGTTTCAAGTTTTCGATAACGAATCAAATACGACAACGTTTTTATATTAAATTGCTTAGAGAAAAAAACTACAATTAAGCTTTTCTACTTGTTCTACAAAGTTGTTTCCAAGTTTTGTAAGTCTCTATTATGAAATAAAAAATACATTAAATGTAGTTAAAGCTTATTTTACACATTATTCTAACGATTATATTTATATTGAAATTGATATTAGATCGTAGTACGTAAGAAACTAAGAAAGTATCAAAGTTTGTTTACTAACGATACAATATGAACCTTCAGCAAAAGTAGATGTTGTTATATAAAAATTCCAAGGATATACTCTCCTAAATATTTTATAAAGACTTGGAACAATCACAATTAAAAACTGTGTATTATTTGCACAAGCATTTCGCAAGGAAAATATAAAATCAATGTTACTTGGCATCCTCAAGACATTCTGTTCCTCGACGAATTTAAATCACACCATTCTCCATTTCTCTTTTAAAAAATTGTATTTATACTCAAAAAATTACAAGTATATTTTTAAAATTAATTATGAATTTTTGTACTTATGAATTATGTGGGAAAAAATTACCTTGCTGGTTGCGTTCGTTGTCGGGAACGGCGGGCATGTGGTCGACGTGTTATCGCCACCGGTTGCGCGCGGGTACTGTGACTGTGCGGTGCGACGCTCGACTGTGCGACCGACGTGCGACTGCGAGCGATCTCCTCTCCTCTGGTCTAGAGTAGTGTAGGCAGCAGGCAGCAGGCAGTGGAAACGCGATGCGCGACGCCGATGCGACGCAAGCCAGGCCGACCGCTACCCGCTCTAGGCGCGCTCCGGGATTTTGACCCGCTAGTGTTGGACTCCCGATAAAAACCTCACATCTGACCTATTTATCGACGATGCTTATCTCCTATTTTATGAATACACAACTTTTATTGTATTTTACAAGATACAAATGAAATCTCTACAATGTAACATTTATTATTTTTACTTGTGAGCTATCCATTTAGTAGGAATTCGATTTAAGTGAACGTGCTTTGAGGATCAACGTTTTACCCGCTTCCTTTATTTAGTTTCTTCAGTTGGCTCAAGGAATGTGGTTCCTGGAAAACATAACGGGAGCTCATCCCTACGGGCGACGCATGCGTGAAAGTCGCCTAAAAGATTGCCGGGTAGACTTACCACGTTGATTGATTCACGAAGTTGTGCGCAGGTTAACTCACCCGGCACGTGCCTTAAGTATCGTATTGCCAACCACAAAAGACCTGCCCGCCCCCCTCGGTCCCTTTAAATCTCGACCAGATGGGGATTCCTGAACAAAAAACAAAGTTCAACATACGCTGGTCTCCTTTATCCGGGGATTTGGTGCGAGCGCGCCATTTGTTTTGAGAATGGAATCGCAACTCGAGCCTCGAACGTTTTAGCGATACACCATGCATACAAATACTAATATCACTTTATTATTTTAACAATTTTATTACAGTTCCAATGAAAATAAGTGGAACACGTTTCATAATTTTATTAAAATATTATTAAATAACAAGATGAACTCATGAAAAATGTATTGGCAATATGTAATAAATGAATATTATACTAGAATATGTTACATACAAATACGATCAAATCGCCAGAAAGAAACAACATATGAAAAAATATATCAGTAATAATCAATGAACTTCTGTATAGAGCCGAGCGTAATGTTCATCACTAAAGCTGTTATAATTTTCATCAGTAAAGTTTATTGCAATTTTTCGTTCAATATAATATTAAATTCTTAAAGGTCTTATTTTAGTTTAAAATAGTGTTTATTCGGACATTGTGAGTACTTGCTGATCATTGTAACGACGCAACAGACTATCGTAAGAGGATTATGTTCAGACGAGGCTTTGATCTGAAACAGGAATCCAATGCTGTTATCTCTCACTCACAGCGTTCCTACAACTAACGTTACACAGAAGGACTAAAAAAGGAACAAACTGTGGAAATTCTCTATTATATTATGAAACCGTCAGCCACCGCTTCTACATATGTATGTATTATCCTTCATCCTATTTTAATTAATCAAAGGCAAATTTTTTGAATGAGTCTCCACATCAACCATTATCAATTAAATAATTAATCTATCTTACTTTGCAGATATATTCGTTTAAAGTTCCAAAAAAACAGTATCCTTAGCAAGAGTGGGCTTTATAAGATTACCATTTTTAGATATATTTGAACAATAGTCTTGGGTGGACTGATAATTACGATGTCGCAAATTGTTAGGCATTTTAAAGTAAAAATTTCAGCATTACTGGCGCACTGCTATTTGTAAAGTATATTTTCATAGAGGAGACCTTACAATTGAAGCGATATGAACTGGAATTTCGGGACACCTTCGTTCTATATGAACCGAGGATTTTGAAAGAGTAAGTAATTGGGGAATGTGATGTCGAAAATAATACTGATACAGGTTAATATTAATGATAGATATAAAAGAAACACCTTCAGAGTAATGATAAAGTTTTATAAAATATTGCCGTAATGTGTACAAGAGAAGGCGTTTCGTCTGGAATACTAAATTATTTTCTTTGATCTCACGATGATGTCTTTTATAAAGTAAATATAAGATGTCCTTTAAACAGAGACACAACATTATTAAATTCTGTATAAACATTAAGTGCCTTGTTTTGTGAATCTTCTTCAGCAAAACAAACCGTTCGGGGTATTTTCATTAACTAATTACTAAGACAGAATTTAACTTAATAAATTATTATTATGAAATAGTTTCAAGTAAATATCAAAATTAATTGTTAACTTGAATATTAGAGGTCATGTCATTGTTTGACCTAGTCAGTATTATCTTTCATAATAATTACAGCACGTATTATTAATTAATAAAGATCAATATTGTATATTATTGTAAAGATACGTCACGATCCATTTAACATCGTAAGCTAATAACAAACGTCCATCCATCATCGCAAAACTACTCTATTTTGTTTCGTACAATCGATATAATACGAATGGATGTATGTATAAATACATACATATGGAGTCTAACACAACAATATGTATCAATACATGCGCCATGGCAGTGGAAACTCACAGTAGCAAGTTAAAGTTAACGCGCGTCTAATCTGACATGTAATTTCTTACCTTCTTCATAGTTATTGACAGTTACCTTTTGGTTAAAACTGTCATACCTTCATTTCCCTTTCAATCAATCCATTGGTAAAACTAGAATTGTAGTTTTCAATATGTAAGTTAATATCCTTGGGGAATATTATTTGATCAGCAGAAGTAGGAAAACGGGATATCCTCAAAGGATAACACGGTAGAAAGTTTCATTACTAAATACTTAAATATTGACTGAAGACCAATCCAAATCAATTCCACCGACTGCACACAAGCATTTGAAATCCTGATCGTAATTCAACCATTACATAAATTCAAATAATATTAGACATGATGTATGGAATGAATAAATCAAAATTTAAAGTGAGCTGAGCGGAGGTATGTTAGAAGATATAAATTATAGGATTCATTAGACGACGCCCGCTGACCCAGCCCCGGAGCGAGGAACTTGAATCCTATCGATCAAGGGAACGCGCCCCTGGGGCTTACTTCACCGTGTTCAGCACAAATCGTTCTTATAAAGCGAGAAACGAACAGTTCCTTTTTTGCAATTGTTGCAATGTAACCTACATTTTTTGGATAATAAACGAATAAGGCCAACATAAAAAATAACGGATAAACCAGCTGTTCGACCTCGTGGAATTAAAAAAAAACCTAGGCATTTACACATTACACATCTAATCATATCAGTTTTAAATTTCATACAGATCTGTTAAGCGGTTGTGTTACGTTGCAACAAACATCCGTCTATGCAAATTTTCGCATTTATAATAATGGAAGAGTAAGATTTATGTCATAAATTAAAGTTTCACACGAATTGTCTCCGACAGACAATACAGTCGGTCGGCGGAGGTTTGTTCTAATTAAGCCGTGTGAACGTAAACATTGATCCGCACTTTAGTCGCCTCAACAAGAATATTAACATTTTGTTTGAAAAACGGAAAACACAAAAGCGGCCACTCTCTCTATGAGACTGACTGGATGAGACTGACAATGGACAACGTTAAAAAGTCTAATTAGTTAAGGCGATGCCACATAATAAAAGACAATATTATTATAGTAGTAAATAATTATATTAACTTAAGATCCAGGTCAGTCACCGAAGGTCCTGAATAAGGTCTGCATTCACATTGTGACAATGTTCAGCTGCTGAGCGGCAT